>NC_091148.1:26649601-26949601 GCF_041381155.1 Argopecten irradians
CTAGTGTCTGGGTCAGTGATGTCCTAGTGTCTGGGTCAGTGATGTCCTAGTGTCTGGGTCAGTGATGTCCTAGTGTCTGGGTCAGTGATGTCCTAGTGTCTGGGTCAGTGATGTCCTAGTGTCTGGGTCAGTGATGTCCTAGTGTCTGGGTCAGTGATGTCCTAGTGTCTGGGTCAGTGATGTCCTAGTGTCTGGGTCAGTGATGTCCTAGTGTCTGGGTCAGTGATGTCCTAGTGTCTGGGTCAGTGATGTCCTAGTGTCTGGGTCAGTGATGTCCTAGTGTCTGGGTCAGTGATGTCCTAGTGTCTGGGTCAGTGATGTCCTAGTGTCTGGGTCAGTGATGTCCTAGTGTCTGGGTCAGTGATGTCCTAGTGTCTGGGTCAGTGATGTCCTAGTGTCTGGGTCAGTGATGTCCTAGTGTCTGGGTCAGTGATGTCCCTGGGTCAGTGATGTCCTAGTGTCTGGGTCAGTGATGTCCTAGTTCTGTGTCAGATGTCCTAGTGTCTGTCAGTGATGTCCTAGTGTCCTGGTCAGTGATGTCCTAGTGTCTGGGTCAGTGATGTCCTAGTATCTGGGTCAGTGATGTCCTAGTGTCTGGGTCAGTGATGTCCTAGTGTCTGCTGCAGTGATGTCCTAGTGTCTGCTGCAGTGATGTCCTATTGAACCTTTTAATGATGTTCTACTGTCATTTGCTTTAGCACTTAATCTGTTTCCCTGTTTACCACAGTACACATTGCCAGTTGTTTACCACAATCACATTGTTGCCCATAGTAACCTTTACCACACAGCTGTCTGTGGTTACCACAACCACAGTGTTGCCCATAGTAACCTTTACCACACAGTTGTCTACGGTTTCCACAACCACAGTGTTGCCCATAGTAACCTTTACCACACAGTTGTCTGTGGTTACCACAACCACAGTGTTGCCCATAGTAACCTTTACCACACAGTTGTCTATGGTTACCACAACCACAGTGTTGCCCATAGTAACCTTTACCACACAGTTGTCTGTGGTTACCACAACCACAGTGTTGCCCATAGTAACCTTTACCACACAGTTGTCTATGGTTACCACAACCACAGTGTTGCCCATAGTAACCTTTACCACACAGTTGTCTATAGTTACCACAACCAAGTGTTGCCCCATAGTAAACCTTTACCACACAGTTGTCTGTGGTTACCACAAGCACAGTGTTTGCCCATAGTAACTTCTGCACAACCCAATAACTATCATCACAGGGTATCTGATGAGTTAATGTTGATGGCAACAATAGATTGAAGATTAGCAAGGACTGGTTGTAGATAGCAAAGAGTAATGACATCACTAGGTTTTGGGTAAGTGAGGACTGATGACATCACTAGGTTTTTAGTAGGTGAGGACTGATGACATCACTAGGTTTTGGGTAAGTAAGGACTGATGACATCTCTAGGTTTTGGGTAATCGAGGACTGATGACATCACTAGGTTTTGGGTAAGTGAGGACCGATGACATCACTAGGTTTTTGGTAAGTGAGGACTGATGACATCACTAGGTTTTGGGTAAGTAAGGACTGATGACATCTCTAGGTTTTGGGTAAGCGAGGACTGATGACATCACTAGGTTTTGGGTAAGTGAGGACTGATGACATCAGGCTGTGATAAATCACGGTTACACCCTGATAACAGGGTGATACTGTGATACAATGGTAGGTTATAGGTCCCTAGCACAACCCTGACAGATTGTGTTCCAATCGTGGCAGGTAGTGACTGCTGTGGTCCCCATGGTGGCTGATTGTGACCGCCGTGGTCCTCGATGAGGTAGGTTGTGACTGCTGTGGTCCCCATTGTGGCAGGTTGTGAATTCTGTTGTCCATAATGTGGCAAGTTGTGACCGCTGTGGTCCCCGCGGGTAGGTTGTGACTGCTGTGGTCCCCAATGTGGCAGGTTGTGACTGCTGTGGTCCCTAATGTGGCAGGTTGTGACTGCTGTGGTCCCCGATGAGGTAGGTTGTGACTGCTGTGGACCCCATGGTGGCAGGTTGTGACCACTGTGGTCCCCAATGTGGCAGGTTGTGACTGCTGTGGTCCCCAATGTGGCAGGTTGTGACTGCTGTGGTCCCCGATGAGGTAGGTTGTGACTGCTGTGGTCCCCATTGTGGTAGGTTGTGACCGCTGTGGTCCCCAATATGGCAGGGTTGTGCTGTAGAGCACCACCTGGTGGCTGTTTATGTTATACCAGATAGAAAGTAGTATTCTGTAACACTGTACACGTGGAAGTGATTGGCCTCCCCATCTCAAGGCATGACAGAACCCTGGGTAGTTGATATTTTGTATATTTTGATGGCGGGGATATTCGCCTGTGACTAGGATTAGTGTGTGCGTTGAGTGCATGTGTGTATGGTTGTACGTAGGTGAGTGCGCATGCAAGTAGATGTTTGTGTATATACAGGATTGAGAGAGTCCGAGAGTTGATTTGTAGTGATGTATATTATATACATAATTATATATGTTTCAAACATTTCCTCTTTTCAGTCTTTAAAATAAGTTTTAAGACTGGCTGCTATCAAAATACTGTATATTTTCTTTTCAAAAAAGGAAGCAGAAAGGCATGTGAAACTGTTTGCAATTTTTATTTTTTGTTTTTGTTTTGGTTTTGTTTATTATTACAAAGAAACATACACTGATAATGATATGACCATGTATGTTTTAATGCTGAGCTGGTCACAGTGCTAGGTCAGCTTATAAGTACGAATCCACAGTGGAACTTAATCTAATTTAATATATCACACCAAATATAGGAGTCATAACCAAAATAGGAAACATTGAAACCTCTCTTATTAAGACCTGAACTTCATAATGTAGACATTACCAGAAAATGCTGGAAACATTGATACCTCTCGCATTAGTTGCAGAGTTGTATACTGAAGTCATTACCAAAAATGTCTGGAAAAACCATTGAAAGCTCTCACATTTAAGCTATAAACTTCCTGGTTCAATTTTAATTTGGATTAAAGTTAATTTATGACTCAAAACTGTATTAATACACACTCGTGCTTTAGCCTTGCTTTCTGTAGAAAATGGTAATCACCGATAGGAGTCACTGGGAATTCATAAACAATTGATAAACATTGTGGAAAATTAACAATAGAATAAAAATGATATACAGAAAAAGAAAGCATACAAGGAACAAAAATACCAGTAAATTATATGATATTACAAAGAATATGATGTTAACAGAACTATGATATTAAAAGAAAAAATCTTATTAACAGAAATGTGATTTTAAACGGGAGAATGATATTAAAAAGGAGTTCAATGACCTATTAATTGTACCTTTTCCTAACAAGTATTGCAGGTCATTGTGTACTGAGTTTGTAAAGGTCACGATACAATCAAGGTCAAATAAGGTCAAAGTTCACATTGAATCTTCATGTGTTAATTTCATTACACTTCCTTGAACACATTGACTGGCTGCACATTTTGACTGCCTATGCTAATTGAGCTTATATATATTACATGACAAGGTCCCACAGTAACATATCTCTTTATATAGCCAATCTTGTGATATTAATATCTTATAACTTTACATCAGCAGGGTCCCCCTAGATATAATTTTACATCAGGGTTCCCCTAGATATAACTTTACATCAGGGTTCCCCTAGATATAACTTTACATCCGGGTCCCCTAGATATAATTTTACATCAGGGTCCCTCTAGTTATAATTTTACATCAGGGTTCCCCCTAGATATAACTTTACATCAGGGTCCCCCTAGATATAATTTTACATCAGGGTTCCCTCTAGTTATAACTTTACATCAGGGTCCCCCTAGCTATAACTTTACATCAGGGTTCCTCCTAGATATAATTTTACATCAGGATTCCCTCTAGTTATAATTTTACATCAGGGTCCCCTAGCTATAACTTTACATCAGGGTTCCCCCTAGCTATAACTTTACATCAGGGTTCCTCCTAGATATAATTTTACATCAGGATTCCCTCTAGTTATAACTTTACATCAGGGTTCCCCCTTGATATAACTTTACATCAGGGTTTCCCCTAGATAAAACTTTACATCAGAGTCCCCCTAGATATAACTTTACATCAGGGTCCCCCTAGATATAACTTTACATCAGGGTCCCCCTAGATATAACTTTACATCAGGGTCCCCCTAGATATAACTTTACATAAGGGTCCCCCTAGATATATCTTTACATCAGGGTCCACCTGAGTTATAACTTTAAATCAGGGTTCCCCTAGTTATAACTTTACGTCAGGGTTCCCCTAGTTAAACTTTACATCGGGGTTCTCTCTGAGTTATAACTTTACATCACGGTGCACCTGAGTTATAACTTTACATCAGGGTCCACCTGAGTTATAACTTTACATTAGGGTTCCTCTTAGATATAACTTTACATCAGGGTCACCTCTACTTAGATTAATATTATCTATCTAGTTTTCTATGATTTCAGGCTGAATAATAAGCATATTTAGTTGTTATTAGACTTGAAGGGTTGTGCAATTACTTTTTACTCTTTAATGTTTTTTTCTCAGTTGACTTTACACAGACTGAAAATTTAGTCATTTTATTATTTATAAGATATCTATATATTATATATATATTACTGGTTGTTTTTTGTTTTGGTTTTTTTCTTTTTTTTTTTGTGCTCTTAACATTTTAATGAATCTCAACAATTTACATGAACCTGCTATAGTTACCCACTAAAAGCTGTTACCGCGGTGTATTATAGATATCAAAACATTTTCACTCAATCAAAACAGACGAGAAATCGTTGAATTCTGTGAAGTTTATGTTTGAAAGTATGGCATTTTTTTCATTTACATTGGCATGATTTCATAATTTTATTTTTCTTATCTGTAACTAATTTTACATTGGTATGAAAAACAGAAAAGCTACTTTTAAAAGATTTAAAAATGGTGGACCATATTTGCTGTCAATATATTTTAGTAGGACATTTGTTTGAAAACTCTGTTGTTTACAATAGACAGGTGTAAACATCTCTCATAAGAATCTCATTTTGTTTTTATTTTTAAGATATATTTTACTTTTTATATAGATTTTGCTTGAATTAGCGGGAATATCTCATCACAGTGCCCACAGGGTGCCCCTCATATTATACAGCTCTGTGTACTGAGACACAGTCTATATTACAGATAATATGGTGTTACCTCTTCGGCCATGAAGTTAGTTGTGATATATTTTTATCATGGTAATGTTTACCACTGCGTTGTCATAGTAACGCTTATCCAGTGTTACTGTGGTGACATTTACCATTGCATCGCCATGGTGATGTTTACAACTTGTTGTCATGGTAACATCTTACCACTGCGTTGTCATGGTAACCACTACATTGTCGTGGTTAATGCCAGTTGTTGGTTTCCTTACGTGGTGTCAGATTTCATGGCTTATATGATAAATAGATTATTGTTAAGGAATCAGAAGAATAAAGATAAAAGTTTTCAATTGTATTCTAGTTGCTTATTTCTTTGATAGAGTAGACACATTGTTGTTCACAGGCTTTCATTTTAGTCCAAGATGTGTTGTTTTATCATAATTTGAGATATGAAGACATTTTAACTTATTGCCTACCATAGTTTTCCCTACTCTCTGTTAGGCTAAATCTTATATACATAAATACATCAACTGTCTGGATATTGTAACTGAAGTTGGGAAGTCTGTGGTTACCCATACAATTAAAAAGAGAGAACGTCAACATCACAAAGAGAGAATGTCAACATCACAAAGAGAGAATGTCAACATCAAAAACAGAAAGGGTCAGCTTCACATAGAGAGAGCATCAACATCACAAAGAGAGAACGTCAACATCACAAAGAGAGAATATCAACATCAAAAAGAGAGAACGTCACATAGAGAGAACGTCAACATCACAAAGAGAGAATGTCAACATCAAAAAGAGAAAGGGTCAGCTTCACATAGAGAGAGTGTCAACATCACAAAGAGAGAACATCAACATCACAAAGAGAGAATATTAGCATCACAAAGAGAGAACGTCAACATCACCAAGAGAGAACGTCAACATCACAAAGAGAGAACGTCAACATCAAAAAGAGAAAGGGTCAGCTTCACATAGAGAGAGTGTCAGCTTCACATAGAGAGAGTGTCAACATCACAAAGAGAGAACATCAACATCACAAAGAGAGAATATTAGCATCACAAAGAGAGAACGTCAACATCACCAAGAGAGAACGTCAACATCACAAAGAGAGAACGTCAACATCAAAAAGAGAAAGGGTCAGCTTCACATAGAGAGAGTGTCAACATCACAAAGAGAGAACATCAACATCACAAAGAGAGAATATTAACATCACAAAGAGAGAACGTCAACATCACAAAGAGAGTACCTCAACATCACAAAGGGAGAACGTCAACATCACAAGAAGATAATGTCAACGTCACAAAGAGGGAATGTCAATGCCACAAAGAAAGAATGTCAACAGTACAAAGAGAGAGCATCAGCATCAAAAAGAGAGAATATCAACGTCACAAAGAGGGAATGTCAATGCCACAAAGAGAGAATAAAAACATTACAAAGAGAGAGCATCAGCAAAAAAAGAGAACATAAACATCACAAAGAGAGAATGTCAATTCACAAAGAGAAAATGTCAACATCACAAAGAGAGAATGTCAACATTACAAAGAGAGAGCGTCAGCATCAAAAAGAGAGAATGTCGACATCAAAAGAGAGAATGTCATGCCACAAAGAGAGAATGTCAATGCCACAAAAAAAAAAGAACATAAACATCACAAAGAGAGAATGTCAATTCACAAAGAGAAAATGTCACTATCACAAAGAGAATTTCAATATTACTAAGAGAGAATGTCAACGCATCAAAAAGACATAACATCAACATCATAGGGAGAGAACTTCAACATCACAAAGAGAACCATCAACATCAAAAAGACAGAACGTCGACATCATAAAGAGAAAACATTCACATAGAGAGAGCGTCAACATCCCCAAGAAAGAATGTCAATGTCATAAAGACAACATCAACATCACAAAAAGAAAAGGTTAGCTTCACATAAAGAGAGCGTCAACATCACAAAGAGAGAGAGGGTCAACAAAACAAAGAGAGAACATCAACATCACAAAGAGAACTGACAAAATCACAACGAGAGAGAGCGTCAACATCAAAAAGACAGAACGTCAACATAACAGAGAATATCAGCTACACGTAGAGAGAGCGTCAACATCACAAAGAGAAAGCGTCAACTTCACATAGAGAGAGCATCAACATCACAAAGAGAGAAATGATTTCACAAAGACAGAAACTCAACATAACAAAGAGAGAATGTCATTGTCACAGAGAGAGCAGTCAACATCACAAAGAGAGAGAAAGAGAGAATGTCAACGTCACAAAGAGAGAATTTCAACATCACAAAGAGAGAATGTCATCGCCACAAATAGAGAATGCCAACATCACAAAGGGCGAGCGTCAACATCACCGAGAGAGTGTCAGCTTCACATAGAGAGAATGTCAACATCAAAAAGAGAAAATGTCAACGTCACAAAGAGAGAATGTCAGCATCACAAAGAGAAAGGGTCTGCTTCACATAGAGAGAGCGTCAACATTGCAAAGACAGACCGTCAACAGCACAAAGAGAGAATGTCAACGTCGCAAAAAGAGAACGTTAATGCCACAAAGAGAAAACTTCAATGTCACAAAGAGATAATGTCAACATCATAATTAGAGATTGTCAATATTACTAAGAGAGAATGTCAACGCTACAAAGAGAGAACATCAACATCACAAATAGAGAGCGTCAACATCATAAAGAGAGAGCGTCAACATCACAAAAATAGAGTGTCAGCATCACAAAGAGAGAACCGTCAACATTACACAGAGACAATGTCACCTTCACATAGACAGAGCGGCAACATCAGAAAGAGAGCACAGCAACGTCACAAAGAGAGAACGTCAACATAACAAAGAGAAAATGTCAACATTACAAAGAGAGAGCATCAACATCACATAGGGAGAACGCAAACATAACAAAAAGAGAGCGTCAGCTTCACATAGAGAGAGAATCAACATCACAAAGAGAGAATGTCAATGTCAAAAAGACAAAACGTCAACATCACAACGAGAGAATGTAAACATCACAAAGAGAGAGCGTCAACATCACAAAGAGAGAGGGTCATCTTCACATAGAGAGAGCATCAACATCACATAGAGGGAACGTAAACATAACAAAAAGAGAGCGTCAGCTTCACATAGAGAGAGAATCAACATCACAAAGAGAGAATGTCAATGTCAAAAAGACAAAACGTCAACATCACAACGAGAGAATGTAAACATCACAAAGAGAGAACGTCAACATCACAAAGACAGAATATAAACATCACAAAAATAAAACGTCAGCTTCACATAGAGTGAGCATCAACATCATAAAGAGAGAGCGTCAGCTTCACATAGAGAGCACCAACATCACAATGACAGAACGTCAACATCAAAAAGAGAGAATGTCAACGTCACAAAGAGAGAGCGTCAACGTCACAAAGACAGAATGTCAACGTCACAAAGAGAGAATATTAACATCATAAAGAGAGAACGTCAACATCACAAAGAGAGAGCGTCAACATCACAAAGAGAGAGGGTCATCTTCACATAACATAGAGAGAATGTCAACATTACAAAGAGAGAATGTCAATGTCACAAAAAAGAATGTCAAGATTACTTAGAGTGAATGTCAACATCACAAAGAGAGAATTTCAACGTCTCAAAAAGAGAACGTCAACATCACAAAAAGAGAACGTCAACGTCACAAAGACAAAGTAAACATCACAAAAAGAAAACGTCAGCTTCACATAGAGTGAGCATCAACATCATAAAGAGAGAGCGTCAGCTTCAAATAGAGAGAGCATCAACATCACAAAGAGAGAATGTCAACGTCACAAAGAGAGAGCGTCAATATCACGAAGAGAGAAAATCAACGTCACATAGAGAGAGTGTCAACGTCACAAAGAGAGAAAGTCAACGTCACAAAGTGAGAATGTCAACGTAACAAAGACAGATCGTCAACGTAACAAAGACAGATCGTCAACGTCACAAAGACAGAATGGCAACGTCACAAAGACAAAATGTCAACGTCAAAAAGAGAGAGCGTCAACGTCAAAGACAGAATGTCAACGTCACAAAGACAGAACGTCAACGTCACAAGAGAGAATGCCAACGTCACAAAGAGAGAGCGTCAACGTCACAAAGAGAGAGCGTCAACATCACAAAGAGAGAGCGTCAACGTCACGAAGACAGAACGTCAACGGGTTTACATGTAGAAACCTCGATGGAGCAATGTGTTCCTGCAGAAAATTTTAGAAAGTTCATTTCTTTTTAGCAGACAACTTCAATTGATTATAATGTAATCTTTATATTACTTATCATGAAACATGCAACAAGAAACGTATCTTAAGCAGAAAATCTCTGTAGAATGTGAATCTTACTATTTTCTTCTCGTTGGAAGACAATTTTTCTAGTTTTTAGCAGACTGAGCGAGAAAGATCTTCTAGTTTCCACAGTCATGGTTATGCAAATGATCACAACATAGCGAGAAAGCACAGCGACCTGGCACGAAAAATTTTAACCAACAGTATACATATATATATATTATAGTATCAAAGGTATGAATTCGGCGGTCGAGGAAAACGGACCTATTTTTCTAAAAGCTTGATTATTTTAATAAATGGGCCCTATACACCATTGACGCATATCTTACCTTAAAGAGAAATAATTTATCTTTCCAGTGAGTGCTTGATGAACAAAATTGGCCAAGTATTGACGAAGTTATGGCTTGATGATTCGGGAATTTTACGAAAAAATATGCTAGGTAGACATTTCCTTGTCCGGTCGAAATGTCTTCACGCCTCTAATGGGTACTCAAAAACCAAGCCAAAATCACAAAATCTACACTTGTGGTGGTAAACAGTACCCATAACTGTGTTCATCCATAATCTCCTTTGGAGGTGTCATGACCCGTACTTTGTAGAAACTCCATTTAAACATCCTGTAGCTCACTTATTTTAACCATCACCGCCATGTTCATTTTTCTCTCGGAATGCTTCTCGGGTTATGAAGTCATGGACAAAAAACCAACGGACATTCTTTTTCATGAATGTCCGTCTTTTTCATAGACGCCTTTATGAAGAATGCCCGACCGTTTTTTATCCATGACTTCATAACCCCAAAAGATATTGAGAATAATATTTAACAACCTGAAGGATAGTTAAGTGATACACAGATTCAAACTTTGACAAAAGATTTTTTTTAAACAAGTGCTCTTTAAACAAAGGTGTATAATGTAGTTACTAAATATATATATATATATATAGCTCCCAACAGAATTGGAGTGAAATTACTTGAGGTTGTCTCCCCTCGTCTATGGCTTAAGAACGGTTATCATTTTCTCTCAATTATAAATATTAAAGTACCAACAAGTAATTAAAATAGAATATAAAAACTACAAAACTAACCTATAGGTCTCACACAAACTTCATACATTACTGTCCGTAAGCAGTGTAGTGTGCGTTCTTGGGAAACAAAAATCTAAATACATATATAACATTTCCCCGACAGAAGTACCAGCGAGCATGCAACGAGTGATATATTCGGCTTTCTCTGTTCTGAAAATTACAAAGAGCTCATCGACTGGTGAAGTGGTTAAACGTCATAGATAAATGACGTCACAGTGGGAGGTTTAAAATGCCAGCAGAAATCGTTGCAATTCGGAAATTCAGAAATCCTGTGGCAGCGAAATGGTTACATACATGTAAATTGTTTGTCAGTACTTAAAATTTTAAAATTGAGTGAAAGTGTGAGTTGTAGGATATTCTGTTTTCAACGGTGAAATATAAACTACATATACGCAGTCATTTAAATTGTTATTAACGCGTGAAAGAAGTAACAAACAGGGACAACGCACTGATGTTCCAATTTCCCTGATTATCAATATCAATATTTCATATTGGCAAAGTTGTCACGATTACATTTTAGCGTTACAAATAGATATATGTTTGTGTTTTCTTAAAAAAAAAACATACTGGACTATACAATGGATATGTTTTGCGCGAAATCAAATAGTGATTACACACGAATAAAATATACAGAATGACAGGAGAGACACATTGTACAAATGTATATCATTCGAAAACTGTCTCCCTGCGAGCTAATTAATAAGGGTCCCTTTTGAAAATTGTAAACGGTCAACTGCTAGATCACGTGACTGAGTTTTCCCAGATACTCCGTTTTTCCTCAGCATTAAAATCCCCGGAAAACGTCATTTGAGCTATAGAGTGTTAATGGTACGTAATTATTTAAACCCAGGTGATATTAATCTGATGAAGTTATTATGAGATCTATCACAAGGAGACACACCATGAGAATGCAGCAGTCTCCCTAAACAATCGTGCAATATCACATCCATACGCAACGCTTACAGAAAAGACCACAGGAATCTGAGAATCAGTTACAGTTCATATAGTTATGGACCCACCAGACACAGGGATCTGAGAATTAGTTACAGTTTATATAATTATATTTGGACCCACCAGACACAGGGATCTTGGTAAAGTATAATGCTAGTTATGGACCCATCAGACACAGGGATTTGAGTTTACAGTTTATACAGTTTATGTAGTTATGGACATTGAACTTTGACACAGGGATTTGGAAATTAGTTACAGTTTATGTAAAAGGACCCATCAGACACAGGGATCTGAGAATTAGTTACAGTTTATGTAGTTACATGGACCACCAGACACAGGGGTCTGAGATATTAGTTGATTATATGTTATGGACCCACCAGACAATTTGATGGAAAAATGGACCACCATATACACAGGGATCTGAGAATATTATAGTTTATATATGGACCACCAAACAAGGGATTTTAAATTAACATTTATATAGTTATGTAACCCACCAGACAAATCTGGAAAAATAGGCCAACCAGACCAGGGATCTGACGTGTACTTTACAGTTATGTTTTATGGACCCCCAGAAAATGAGAATAGTGTCAGTTAATATAGTTGGACCCAAACATTACCTCTGTGCCTATGTTTCGTCCTACGATCAGGGAGCCTTATGGGGAACCCACCAGACACAGGGATCTGAGAATTAGTTACAGTTTATAAAAACATATAGTTTGTGGACCCACCAGACACAGGGATCTGAGAATTCAAAGTTTGTTATGGGACCCTACAGGGATTTTATAGTTACAACATGTAGTCACCCACCAGACACAGGCGGATCTGAGAATTAGTTACAGTTTACATGTAGTTATGGACCCACCAGACACAAGTGATCTGAGAATTAGTTACCGTTTTATAGTAAGTACATGGACCCACCAGACACAGGGATCTGATAATTAGTTACAACTTTAATGTAGTTAATGGACTCCCACCAGACTCATTGACTGAGAATTATACAGTTTTTGTTTGTTATGGACCCACCAGGGCACAGTGATCCTGAGAATTAGTTACACGTTTATATAGTAATGGACCCACCAGACACAGGGAATCTGAAGGAAATAGTAACAGTTTAGAGTCCCACAGACACAGATCTGAGAATAGTAAGAGTTTATATAGTTATGACCCACCAGACACAGGGATTGAGAACTAGTACAGTTAATGTTGTTTTTTATATTACTGTTAGTTATGGACCCACCAGACACAGGAATATCTGAGAATTAGTTACAATTTAAATGTTAATGTTATGGACCCACCAGACACAGGGATCTGAGAATTAGATTATGTATTATGGACCCACCAGACACAGGGATCTGAGAATTATTTAAGTTTATGTTATGGACCCACCAGACACATCTGGGATCAGTTTAATGTAGTTTAATGGACCCACCAGACACAGGAGATCTGAGAGAATTAGTTACAATTAGTTAATCTGAGAATTAGTAAGAGTTTAATTATGGACCCACCAGACACAGGATTCTGAGAATTAGTTACAGTTTAATGTTGTTATGGACCCACCAGACACAGGATCTGAGAAAGTTACAGTTTATGTAATTATGGACCCACCAGACACAGGGATCTGAGAATTATTACAGTTTATATAGTTATGGACCCACCAGACACAGGGATCTGAGAATTAGTTACAGTTTATGTAGTTATGGACCCACCAGACACAGGGATATGAGAATTAGTTACAGTTTATATACAAAATATAGCTATGGACCCACCAGAGCGCCCTAGGTAGGACTTGTATAGTATAAGTAGAATATGATTTTTACCGATTTTTTTTTATCTAGACTCCTTAAACTCCTTAAAATGGTCTAAGGGAGCTCTGATGGGTCCATAATTATATAGACTGTTAAATAAATCCATGTTGAAAAGACAACAGAAACTCGAAACTGCAGAAGACTTAAGGAGGGGTGTGACGAGAAGAGACCCTTTTTTAACGTTAAGAACACAATAGAACAGAAAAGTAGCAAACTCCCTTAGATGTGTCTGATCAGACGCCTATGAGCTTATAGAAATACACAAATGTAAATTAACTCTTTTTCGCTGTATTTTTTGTAAATTCTTCTGTAACACCGCACAACCTTAGGGGTTTATGTTAAATAGTTCCACGTCATTTTTTTTTTGTAAGTATCGATGTATGATTTGTAATTCAATAGCGGTTCCCAATTTACAGTTTAATATCACTATTGGTTTTGTATCAATGGCTTTGAATTCATGCTATTTTTGATTAACGTTCTCTAACCTGTACGTTCTATATCACAGGTAGTTTGATATATATATATCGATCACCGCTTAACATGTTGACAGACCGATAAAAGTAAACAAGTCCTTGTTTACATAAGACACCTACGGGCATTGAAGGAGCACTCGCTACTTATCCATTATCTACTTGCAATTAGTCGCTACCTATAATGAACTATACACCTAAAAAGCTTTTGTCATTTGTCCCCGGACACGCGCCAGTGAACACTAACGACAGCGCGTAAGGACCTCTTCGGTGAATGGAGATTTCCCCAATCTTAGCAACGTGGATTATGGGCCTTGTTTCCAAGGCCGCTTTGCCTGCGTAGGGTGTATTGCACCAGTGTAAATACATGTCTGTGGCTGCTGAATGGGGAGATAGAGTACTGTCAGACTCCTTACTGTACCCCCACCGTAACAGCCCGTCCCGGGGGACGTCAGAAACACGAGGGACACACCCTAACCGAATGTCAGGTAAGTCATTCCGCTAAATACCCCACCCACGTCCACCTAGGCTACAAAGTTTTCAAACTTTTTCTAACTGTTTTCTAAAAGTGTTTTTCTGAGCATATAAGTACTGCATATGTTGTATAACCCGCGTATTTTAAGAAAAAAACATATTTAAGTGATAAATATCCTATTACAAATATTGACCGAGTTTGTATATGTGTGCTATATTAGATTGTCGCGACGGTGTGTCTTAATGGGATATATATATACTAAAATGTTACGCCAGTAATCCCGACTTAGCCTACATTTAAATACACATAGCTCACGTATACACACCGGGTCATATCTCGTTACAGTACTGTTTTGTAAGGTAGTAAGATCTATTTAAAAGGATATATTGAAATATCTTTAAAAGGGCATATCAATTAAGTTTTGTAGATAATTATACGGGCTGAAATATATGCTGAAAATATAAAAGTTTTAAACGAGACAATACTTACAGTTCAGCGACACAGAAGTACTTGTAAATTTCACGAGTGTTTGCTATCAAATTGAAAATCGAGATGAATATGATACTATTTAGAAATTAGATGACACTCTAACAAAGTCTCTCAGCAGTTAATCTACTTACGGGTAGCTCTCGACAACCTCCTAATTGTCGTCAACGCTAATTGTGGTGCAGGGCCAAAAACTAATCTGGACAAACAAAAAGCTCGCACTTGTTCCATCATACTGTAGACGTTCACATTTTAGCGGTTGCGTTATTTTGCCGCCTTTCGCTGTAAAATCACTAAACTGAGTTATAGTTGTGACGATTACATTGTCTTCGTGATGTTTTCATGCCACACGCTTTAGTCACAATGCCATTTAAATTGATAAATCCTATTTCCACTAAGATTGGAGCTCGCAAAACCAGTTAGTTTGCAGTATATAAACATAGTTAGAACTTGTTTCCATTTCACGTTGCTTTGATCTGTCTGTTCGTCCTCATAGTTTGCCTATTGACGTACTGATGACTTAGCCACTATGTACCATTTACAAAACAATAGCAGCGATTTTTGTACTATTCTCCACTTTACGAATTATGTTCACGTGATCTGTTGTTTGTTCAGATACTCTGCGTTTCCCTACTCGAAACTACTTACTGTAAATGCTTTTAGTTGGATGCTGAAACAAAATCGCTATTTTTGTTTTAAATACACAAACGAAGTTTTACACGAATGATTTAGCATTGAACAGTTTCCTATCATCAATAAGAATAGAGATTATGAACATTATTTGGCGTTTAACACAGTTTTCTTCTTCTGTAATCTAAAACTCCATATGTCTTCAAGACCTGAATGAAGAACATGACGAGGATGCGCTTACATGTATGCTCATATGAAAACAAGTTACCGTAGTACGTCTGCAGCGTGTAATTGTAAATGTTTAATTAATGTCTATCTTACTGGTAATGTACACTTCATTGGGACGGAACTTAAAGGTGACGATAGTATACTATACATACTCCCCTTGATTTACCCGACATACATATACACCATGCGTATGTAACATACAGTTGTCAATTTATTGAATTTTTATTGAGTTTTCGCTACAACCTGCAGCGTATACATTTAATTAAACTCATACCGGAAGTGTGATCTATAGAACGCATTGGTTAGGGACCGGAAGGGGAGTGAACGGTGAGGCTGTTGTCATGGTGATATATTAGCCTTCCATTCACACCCCGCATAGTACACAGTACTATCGACGGGACGACAAGGACGCCGGAACTTAAACTCACTTCGATTTTGTTTTATATTCCCGTTATATCAAACCAAGAATTTAACTTTATAAAAATCTATTCATCACTCTGAAGCGTTCAGACTAAAAGCTCACGGGAGATTCTGGCTAAATTCTTACCGACTGTGTTAATGAATTGGTTACCGAAAATTGCCGAAACTCGACTAAGACAAAAACACACGCACTTCAAAACAAAAACACAAAGAGTCGCTGTAGTAAACGAGTTTCTGAAGTTGGTTTTAAGGCCAAACAAAAAATATGTCTGTTTAGGGTTACCCCTGACCCTATTTTTTCCCTACTTTTCTACGAAAAAAATTAAAAGTCGAGATATTCATCTCAGACTCCGGTTCCGGTCATTATTTTAGAGTGAAAGACACTAAAAAAAAATTTAAAAAATAATGAAAAAAAAAACAAACAACCATGTCGACCTACCGACCCTATTTTTTGCCACTGTAACCCTAAACAGACATTTTTTGCCTAATTAGAGTCCTGTAATTCGTATAGCGTATACTGACCTACCTTTTGTTTGTGTTTATAACAGGAAACTGTTGCTGAGTTCAGCCTGACCACCATGAGTAAGGACACAGAGGTCATCCCTATCGCAGGGCCGGGGAGTAAAATCATCGCCCTGGCGCCCCCTCTCCGGAAACACTTTCCTCGCGAGGGAAAAGCAGTAATCGTCGACTTCTCCACAAACAGTCTCAAGCAGCTCCCTATTGAGATTTGGAAATGTGAAGAGATCATGCTCAACGCCACGAGATTTCAGGCAGAGAATAACCGACTTAAAAAGTTACCCAAGACCATCTCCGATCTGGAAGTGTTAACGTTTATTGATCTGCGAAATAATGCACTCGGTGCCATCCCCGCTACGATATTTAAGATAAAGACACTGGAGACACTGGAGATGACGAATAATGCCGTAAAGAGCCTCCCTGCCACCATCAACAAGGCGCAGTCCTTACACACCCTGCACGCCTCCAATAACAAAATCAAGGCCCTCCCCAAGACAATCAGCAAGTGTCCGGCTCTGACACATCTCGACGTGTCCTATAACGTCATCCGCTCCATCAAGAAGACGGTGTACGAACTGGGTGCGCACATCATCCTCAAGCAGAACAAATTAGTGGAACTTCCTGACGCTAGCGTCAAGGGACCGGCTCTGAAGTCTCTGGATGTATCCTTTAATCAGATTTCCGTGATCCCCGACAACATCCACATGGTGACTACCTTGACCTGGCTCGACTTGTCACATAACGAACTGGCAGACATTCCGCGTGAGATGGGATTCCTTAAATACCTTAGCTTCTTGGATATTTCACACAACAAAATTGTGTCTCTGCCCGAGGAAGTGGTGAGTCTGCAGTTCGCTCTAACGACACTGAAGGCATCCAATAACCAGATCAGAGCACTTCCCGAGGATATTCATAAGCTACAAAGGTTGACAATTCTGGAAGTGGCTGACAATCTGCTGGAGAGCCTGCCATCGAAATTCTATGAACTTAAGGGTCTAAAAACCCTGGACCTATCCGGTAACAAACTGGGCACGGCAGTCGGTATCACGAAACTAAGAGCGGCCGAGACGGTGAAGGTCGCACGTAATGCCCTATCGGCGCTCCCTGACGATCTGCCAACAATGAAATGTCTTGTGACTTTCGATGTGTCTGGGAACCATCTCAAATCTATACCAGACAACATCGGCCGTGTCACGTCTTTAAAGGACTTTTCGGCAGCCGATAACAAAATATCCTCCATTCCAGAATCCTTTGGGGAGCATCAGATACTTAGGGATATTGACCTCAGCCGGAATCGGATTCAGGGACTTCCTCAAGACCTCAAAAAGCTACAGAACCTAGAAAGTTTTAGAATAGCGCATAATCAAATTTCGGCGTTACCGAAAACATTAGATGTTCTCAAGTTTCTCCGTACATTGGATGTCAGTGGAAATTCACTTACTGAAATACAGCTGCCAAAAGCTCTTACGCACTTGAACATTTCCCAGAACCCTGTATTCTTACCGGCACAGGATTCAAAGTCGGTGCTTGTACAGCTTGGGGAGCGGACCTACGCTAAACAGATCACATTCCTTGATTTGTCAAACATTAAACTAGATGAAGTTCCCGCCAGTATTGGTCACATGAAGCTGCTTCGGACCCTAAAATTGGCCAACAACCTTCTCAAGGAAATCCCGGAATTCCTGTGCCGTCTGCGGTGTCTCGAGGAGTTCGATCTGTGCAACAACGAAATATCAGAGGTTCCAGACGCTATCAAGAACTTGCAGAATCTTAGACGATTAGATGTATCTCAGAACAAAATAGGGGAATTCTGTGAAGGTATGACCAAACTTCACCAACTCGAGTTCCTTAATATATGTTATAATAATATTGTCAGCCTTCCGGAAGACTTTGGCGAGTTACATAAACTGATCTACTTAGATCTGTCCAACAACGAGTTAATGGGCCTCCCCGAGGATCGCTGGGACGTTCTGGCGTCCATGACCGAGCTAAACGTCAACAAGAACCATATCAATACGGTACCAGCTGATCTACCGTACCTCTACCGGATCCGGATACTGAGAGCCGCCGGAAATGACCTTACAAGCATTCCACAGGATGTTGGTAAAATGATGGGCCTTGAAATTCTAGACCTTTCCGACAACCTTCTAGAGACGTTTCCGGATTCTGTATGCAAGCTTCCACTACTGTCCGAACTCAATATATCGGATAATAAAATCAGGGAACCACCTCGGAGGCTGGAAAGCCTCAAACAACACTGTAATGTCAACGCGGATGGCCAGTCGCCGTACAAGGCGCGAGAGCCTCCCGATACGCTGCAGCCGGGAGAGGTCCAGACGGATGAGGAGGGCGGCAAGAAAAGTACGATAAAATCGGGAGATTAATGGTAGCAACTGAGTCGTGTCGTTCTCCAAAGAGAGTGAACAATTGTGAGGATTAACTAATGTGCTTGTTGAAGACATATCTGTTATCCGGTACACGACCGAAAACATGAGCGCGGGAGTTGTCTTACAAGTAAGCGAGCAAGACTGTTGACCGGCGGACGGACAGATGTGCAAAGCATGTGCAAGCATACCAGTAGTTTGTTGTGCAAGACATGTTCTATTGAAGAGTATTTGTGTAATGTAAAACACGCGCACAAACGTACTAGGACTAAATGTTTAAAGCACGTGCAAATGCTCTAGAACTAGGGGAATGGGTTTAACATGTAATCCACCGCATACGTAGGATTCGCATGAGACCAAGGTGAAATTTCAAATGTGAAGGAACATTTATATTTCTCTTCGTTATTTTCAGTATTCAATACAATGTTTTCATTTTATTGAAAGTGCTGCCATAATGAACTACTGTAATTTAACATTAATTAACCACAAACGTTTAATCAATTAACAACATCCATCAAGATAACGCGTGTCCCCGACGTCGTCAAGGTAACAAGTATACCAACAACGAAATGAGACAGTGATTTCCATTGGACAATGGGTAGCGCGTCATTGTTTTAATGCATTTTTTTATTATATCATCTGTGGCCTTATTTGAATGTTAACACGTTGACGCTTCTACCACGTTTTAGCGCTATGGATTTTAAATATGCACCGGTATATAAACTGTAGCCTGCACCTCCATATTACGCTGCTGCTAAGGTTACGGGTTCCACCTATCAGTTTTATGGAATTGGTACTCAACGTATTTTACACTTAAGTGGCTTATTATGCAATTATTCACGTTTCATATACATACATCATTTATTACAATCAATTTATTATCAATTTTAGTTCAAATCAAATACGGTTCGCATTGTACCGGACTCTACCGGAAACAGCTGAAGCGGTAACAAGCTTATTCAATCATTAAAACGGGCGACTTTGGTCATCAGCCATTGCCACGGTCACTCAAACACTTATTGATAAAGAGACATAATAAGTCATCTTAGAAAAGATAGCTCCGCATGAGCGGTCCTTCATACGTACAGATCGTTTTTTTTAGATTATAAATGATGACATTCCGGAAAGCTCTCTCTTAAATTATCCAACCGCAATTCTCAGCGACAAAAGTCACTGCGGCTGGCTCGTTCGACTGGGCTATCTAGGTAGATTTTTTCTTCAAAAAGCAACTTTTAGATTTGCGTTTGACCTAAGCCCCTATTCGAGAGATGGAGAGAAAGCAAACTACGGCAGACAACCAGTTCCGCGTCACAAATAGTTGATGATGAAAGTCGCTCTATACATGCTATTTATACCTTTTGCGTTCCCTGTGATACAAGTTTACATTATATTTATAAGTTTATTTTTACACTATTTATACATACATCATTTTTGTAAACCAATCAAAACTTGTTTCAAAATAGCCTTACTAGAATAGCTAACTTGTCATCGCTTCCGTGCAAAACTCATCTACACATCGTGACGAACCTGTTCCTCAGTAGGAACAGGCCAATCACTCATTACCCGCAGTAAACGAGACCTGAAGGCCGACGACCTTTCTTTTGTTTAAATAAATATTACAATTATGAAATCTTGTTGATATTTTTTCATCTAGATAAGAAATAATTCGTCTTCTCTGTGAAGGTAAAGACACGCAGCAGAAATATATATACATAATTATGTATCTGCACATTGCCCTCGTTTTGGAACTCCATGTTTAGCCAGGTTATACAGACGAATTAACGTACACATGCAAGGTTTTGAGGCTAAAAGTGAAAGTGGTGACTATAAATATCTTCCGTTTATGCACATCTCTACGTTACTTCACTGGTAACTACATCCGGTGTCAGTAAGTTACATCTTGTATCAAAGTTTGACGTTTTCGGTTGCAGAGACTTTTTTTTAATTAATTCTGATCAAGTGATGACTGCTGGTGCCAAACGTCGCCAGTATCACAGGACTGATACAAGACGTGATCAGTTATACCCGTACCGAGTGTAACTCCGATAGATAAAGGCCTAGTTTCACAACATTCCTTAACATCAGGAAAGATTTTTAATTCAACATTCCAAGTTCCATTAACATCTGATAGAAAAAAATAAGTTATAAAGTTTCCTTTATAGTAAAGCAATAGCTGTGAAACGGACCAATATATTATAGCTATATAAGACAAAGAAAACAAACACAGATTTGGGTTTAACAATGTAATGATCTCTATGGCAACTATACGATTTAGTATACATAATATATATATATATAGGACATTGATATATTGAGGTATTGTTATAGCAGCGACTTTAGAGTGGAAATGTCGACGTGTTGACAGTCCCTGCAAGTTCTCCATTCTCTTCTATCACAGTTACTTCCCTTTAGTTCGCGGTCAGAGTTATTTCCCTTCGTTTCATTCATCAGTCAGTATTGACAGTGATAAAGCAAGGGAAGTAACTCTGATAACAGAGATAAAGCAAGGGAAGTAACTCTGATATATTGATCAGAATGGCCGGTCTCACAAAATTCCAGTCAGTATCAAAAATGACAGAGTCCAGTAACATAACAGATTAAAGGGTAGAGTGAAACCTCAGATGCTGAGTAAAGTTGATTTTACAAAATTCACTTCAATTTCCTTTTATTGATTATGATTATAATATCCAGCTTTTCATTTGTAATTATCTTTAATTGCAATAAGGGCATTTCATTTTTAATTGTAACACCAAGGTATTTAATTAAATCTTTTAAAAACAATTTTAACGTTTAACGTGTAATCATGATGAAGAATACAACTTCCTGAATTATTGTAATTAATCGGTTCACATTTTGCTGGCCTATGACCAGATTTCAGGCTATTTCCCGACAGTATCCCAGCACTGAGGTTTCACTTTACAATGCTTTAGTCAGTTCTCATATAAATATGGTAAAATAGCATGGAGTGAATTCAGTATCAAAAATATTTGCACAGAAATTTACAGAAAAATTTATAGAATTACTTTTGTGCTGACTTGTTGCAATACCATTGATATAAGATACAGAAGGGGCCGTCAAAACACCGTAGGTTTTCATCTCCCATAGTACACCCCTACCCCTCTACCCCCAGTAATCTGAAGAGGGCAATAACACACTTTACACTTCTACCCTCAACCCCCAGTAAACTTGAGTGGTGGGGGGGGGGGGGGGGCATTAACACACTGTACACCCCTACCCTCAACCCCCAGTGAACTTAAGTGGGGGGCATTAACACTGTACACCCCTACCCTCAACCCCCAGTGAACTTAAGTGGGGGGCATTAACACTGTACACCCCTACCCTCAACCCCCAGTGGACTTGAGTGGTGGAGGGGGCATTAACACACTGCCAGTCATTATCAAACCTTTCAACACTTTGTTTGGGGTACCAGGGGCTTTACATATCTGTACACCCAACTGACACTGGGCACTCAGTGTGGCATAAACTTCTATGCCACCGGAGAGTGGGTACACGAATGTCCCTTGGGTGGAGTTGTAGGGGGGGGGGGGGGGGGGGGGGGGGAGGGGGTACACGAATGTCCCCGGGGTGGGGGTGAAGAGGGATGAGTAGGGTGTGGTATTACTTCGTGGAACGCCCTTTATATACAAAGACACCAAGACAACATAGTCTGACTAAATGTACTTTGTCACCCGTTACAGAAAGGTTTCGTTGTCATCGTTACCATGGTGAGAGATTATCTCTTCTCCTACACTAACTACAGAAACTGTAGGAGATCTCTGATTAGTCACTGCTGACCTTATGACCTTTGTTGTTATTGACATTTAGAGATCAGTCATTTTTATCAATGTTTACTTGTTGAACTTCAATAACTGGAGTTTTTGTGATCTAATTATATGCCACTTTTCACTGGGCTTACAACAGATCCCCTACAATTCCTCTAAAAATACACACCGGCGTCCACAAGTGAAAAATCAATCTCTCCCAGGGTTCCCTGTTTCACCGAGTTCCCTGCGAAATCTCCCAAAACAACCAATGAGAATCAAATTCTCAGGGTCTCCAACTCAACATTTCAGCTATTACCCCGGGATCTGTAAGGATATCCCTGGCTCCCTGCTGAGACTCCCAGAGTTCCATTCTCATTCTAACATAAACACTAATGCATTATTGGAGAGATTGGAGAAAAAATGTGAAAGATTAAATGCCACAATACAAGCTAAATGTTAATGTTTAAAACAATACAATATTACCAACCCGTCCGCCTTTTAGGCGGTCACTCCCAGCCTCTCAGCATCACACATACACACACATATGATATAGTACTTATTGGGCACGAGAAACATTTATTTTGCATCTCCATGGATTGATCGGACTCCTGAGGAATCTACTCGCTACGCGCCCGCCCCTCCCTTCCCACATTGCATACAAGTTAGCTCCTCTGAGAGGCTTTCTATCCTGGTAAAAAAACTAACAACGCAGCAGGGAGTTACAACTTGGCTCTGATATCAGTGAACAATGGTCGGGTGTCTATCACATAAGATGTATTAGCTGTCTGACTATACAACCCAATTCTGAATCACTCATTCTAGGCCCCAATCAACTGTCAAAATGGATCCCTTCACATTGGAACCCCGAAACACTTTCAATCGTGGTCACCCTATTCTGGATCCTCAATGTCAAAGTGGAATACTCCTCAACCCTACGCAATGCCCACCTCAATCTTACTGTACCTTCATAGCCAGCCAATGACAATCCCCACCTCAATCTTACTGTACCTTCATAGCCAGCCAATGACAATCCCCACCTCAATCTTACTGTACCTTCATAGCCAGCCAATGACAATCCCCACCTCAATCTTACTGTACCTTCATAGCCAGCCAATGACAATCCCCACCTCAATCTTACTGTACCTTCATAGCCAGCCAATGACAATCCCCACCTCAATCTTACTGTACCTTCATAGCCAGCCAATGACAATCCCCACCTCAATCTTACTGTACCTTCATAGCCAGCCAATGACAATCCCCACCTCAATCTTACTGTACCTTCATAGCCAGCCAATGACAATCCCCACCTCAATCTTACTGTACCTTCATAGCCAGCCAATGACAATCCCCACCTCAATCTTACTGTACCTTCATAGCCAGCCAATGACAATCCCCACCTCAATCTTACTGTACCTTCATAGCCAGCCAATGACAATCCCCACCTCAATCTTACTGTACCTTCATAGCCAGCCAATGACAAAGGGTGAGTGAACGAAGGTAACTCGGACCACTCATCTCAACAACTTGAAAATGCTGATTATCAGAATTTAAAGTCATTACCTTTTTTTATCAATAGTTTTGTTTATAGTGATCTAAGTGTAATTAAACAGGATCGTTGATCTTAAGTTTTACTGAATACAAACTTCCATAATAATAATGTTCGATGAGTAACAGATCCCAAGGTCTGGTCTATATGTATGTACTCCCGATTTTCTGGGAAAAAAGTCGAGACTTATACTCCGGAAAATATGGTAGCTTTACTTTATCAGCACCCCCAATCCCCTCCCATACTTCAGGCTTCTCCGTCACTCATTCATCATTTTCTTGTTAACCAGGAAAAACATTCATCACTAATGTCTGATCGCGATATTGATAATATAAAGACCTCTGTCCACTGATATCGGGGCAGAGTTTCACCCCATGATTATACTGTAATGAAGAAAAAGTTTTAAAACGATGCCACATGATGTACAAACTGACTATTACTCAACCTTCCATAGACATCCATCACACAAACTTTTTGATTTTAGTTCACATCAACATGCTCTATTTTACCTATCATAAGCCATAGTCAGAAACCGGTTGTTATAATGAGTTTCCATCTCATGTGTTAAATTTGGATTTCTTGAAAACAATAAATAATACTCTAAATGTATAAGTTTTATAGAGCTTCTTTTTTTTCTTTTTTTTAAAATTTACATCTGTAATTCACAGCCAAAAAGATAGCAATTATGGCTAAAGTCAATATTGAAAGCAATTTATTTAAATTGAAGCGGTACCATGGTATGTATAGGTTATAGTGTGTACATAAACAGCGGCTGGTTTACGGAAGGTAAAATATTGCCATATTACTTGACGTATTTAGTAAACCTGTTGTAATCAGTCCGATATCTCCGTCAGCACAATCAGAATTCATTTGATGAGAATAATTTTATGATATTCAAAAAAGACATAAAATTGATGAAAACTTTGAAAATCACACACAGAAAGCTCTATAGTAGACAAGCTTTCCTTTGACCAAGACAACATCAATAGTGATGGGCACATCTACATAAATCTATGGCAGCTCCAAGCTTACGGAACCGAACAGGAGGAGTGGTCTGCTGCAGTCAAGTAAACTGACCACAGTGGTCAACAGAAGCCAGATAGTATGAGTTTGTATCCCTATCTGGTGTCTTTTGATCGGTCAAGTAAACTGGCCACAGCAGTCAACAGAAGCCAGATAGTATGATATCGTATCACTATCTGGGTTTTTTTTTAACGGTCAAGTAAAGTGACCACAGTGGTCAACAGAAGCCAGATAGTATGATGTTGTACAACTATCTGGTGTCTTTTGAATGGTCAAGTAAACTGACCACAGTGGTCAACAGAAGCCAGATAGAATGATGTCATTTCACTATCTGGTGTCTGTTAAGATTTCCCTAGACAAGGAACTATGCGGCGTGGTGTATTGTAGCCGGGCAGTTCCTGTCCAGAGGAGCTGAGGATGTAATGCTCACCAGAAACAGATATTACCAAACAGTATGTCCTTATCTACAGTATAGCTAACTCCTTTCTTTTTTTTAAAGAATTCATATTTTTACTTATATACGCTGGTATCCTCCTTAACTTCAGCTTGTAGTTACCAAAGATCAGATTAATTCTTTAATTCCAGCATGCTGATCACACACTGGGATTTCAAAAGTATATTAAAACAGTATGGTTAGAAATACAACACAGTTTTATCAATGCTTGTAAGAAAATTGACTTTTTCACAATTGCTTTTTATCACACAAAAATATGAAATATGAAGGCAGATTTGACAATGTAGAGGTAGATTCTGCTGCGTAACAAAGATACAGCATCCTTAATAATTAAACGAGCCAAACGTTCGACAGATTAAACAAGGTCAACATGTCTGACCCTCAATCTACTCTAGAGGAAATGCATCAGTACAGTACAGTTGTATCGTTACCATGGTGATCTATATAGTTAGGTAATCTTCCATTCCTATTGGCCTTCACCATCTGATGGAAGGAGAAGGGAGGTAAATCATTTCAGTTAAACTAACAAATAATGAAGGGAGGTAACTGCAAAGTATTCCGAAAAGCAGTTTCTGAATAAAAGAGCATTTATGAAACCCAAATAAATCGAAATGTAATAATTATTGGATTAAACAATTGTTATTTTAATTGAGTACGACAAATAATCTTACTCTATCATGATTATCCAAAATATCAAAATAAGGCCTGATACAATGAGTTGATATCTGGAACAGAGCACTGCCATGGTGTACACTGTACTGTCTCTAGATGCATTTCCCCGAAACCTCACCTAGAAATATTACAACAGTAAACTTGATAAAACAAATCTGGTTGTGAGCCAGTTGCATATTCAATGATATATAATAAACACCCGGCACTGAATACACTAAATGGCAGGAAATAACACCCCACAACTATTCATAGTACAACAGGTATAACTCTGATGCTATTTATAGTGCAACAGGAATGTTGTGTAGCTATATATAGCTCAACAGGAATCCCTTGTAGCTGTGCATACCTTGAAAGGAATGTCCTTTAGCCAAATACATTTAGCAATGTTCTGTAGCTTGACATGAATTCCCTGTAGCTTGTTATAGCAAAAGAATTTGATGTCTATAAAAAATGCGGAAAAATTCCTGCATCTATTTATAGCCATAGAGAGCCATGCAAGAATTGTTTGTTTCTATTAATAGCATGTATATGACAGCATTACAGAAAAGTCCTGTGTTTATAAATAGCGTGACATCGATGTCGTGCATACATAAATAACATAACAGTGTTGCCCTGTGTCTATAAATAGCAAGATGGGGAAGTCCTGTATAGCTATAAATAGCGTGACAGGAATGTTGTAGGCACGTTATAATACAAACATCAGACAGCAGTGCCCCACACCCGCCCTGTCACTGAGGTAGCCATGTTAATTTTACAATATCAAAAGTATAACCCAATCAGAAAAAGCCAAATGGCATAATGGAAAATTTGGATGGTTTGTAAATATGTGACAATGGCTTTCGAGGTAGTTTAAGTCTAAGGCATCCGTGAAAAATAGTCAACAATGAATTGAGCTTAAAGTACTCAAAATATTGCATTTGTCAGCAAACAATTGTGAAAATATGTCAGAAGGCAGAGAGAAATCTGTTGAACAATATGGACGTCATCATTTTCTGTGCAGATTTTTTAAGGTCATTTATGACCTGATTACAACAAAACTAGGTCAAGGTCACTGTGTGACTCAAAGAGGTCAAATAAGTTGACCTTCGTTAGCTATTCAACAGAAATTATTCATATTAGTATTAATATCTAAGGTTCACTGATACATACACATCTTACACAGATGAAACTCATACTTTTGTATATGGTAATTAGTATATTATACACACAATAAACTATAGTACAAGAGAACATTGTTAGGGTGACAGTACAGATCACAACCTACAGCTGTACATACAATATCAAAGGTAACAAAATCTTTGGTAGGTTAAGAGAGTGTAGTCCTTACACGTCGTATATACAAAACAAAACATCATCTACCACGGGGAAACGACCCATCACGTAGATACACACAAAAAAAAGAACGAAAGAGAAATAACAAAATAAGAATTATAACAAAGCAATGAGCAAAAAGGCTGTTCCAACCATTGATTAAATAAAAGGTTAAAAAGTCAGCACTAGTTCAGCTGACCCCTGGGTCATCTAAGGTCACACAACATTTAAAGGTCATGTGAGGTTAAAGGTTATACGTAAGCCAAAGATCATTAAGATCACCTTAGGTTAAAAATAACCTACTATAAAAAATTCTTTTACTCATCAAACTAAAACTCCAAGTTTAACTATGTAATACAACTTAAATGAACACCTAAAACGTTGTAGTAAAGAAACAAACTTCAGTAACCGGTACTTCATTATTAAAACAGCACTATTATATTACAAAATCAATTCCTCCAAAAATCATAAAAAATTTACAAAATCAACAGAAATAAATCATCTTTGATTGTAGGAAAAAATATAAAATCAAGAAATGTGAATCTGTTCAGTGGGGGACAGTTAGGAAGACAGCTACAAAGCAATCCTAAAAGGGGGGGGATAGCTAAACACAGGTAAGTTAGTACAGGTGTTAACGAACCGTGGATAAGGGACAGTACAGGTCAGTTACAGGTAAAATCTTGATGCATATTCAGAAGCTTATTATTAGTTATACATAAATCGTTAACAATCTTATCAGAACACATTCTCCCCTTCCACATATCATCAGTTACCACCTTAACTATTAATTAATTAGTTAGTAACCATTCGCTCCAGAATGCCACTCTATTAGTCCCTTGACAAATAGTATCATCAACATCAGGCTATGTCAAAGGACGGTATATTTTTAAGGCTTTTCGGAACTTTCTCGACAACAAACTTTTTAAAACACTGACATGCATCTTAGAAAACTTTTCTTCCAATTGAATTAAATGGTAAGAGGTATCAACAGCATGCTTCTCGTTCACCCCTGAAAACTCTTTTGAACTTTTCTAAAACTGAGGCTGGAAGAGTTCATTATTGTTTTTCAGGGTTGAAAGGTTAAAGATTTCCTTACATTTACAGTAAAATCGTCAGAGGTATATATATATCTGTTACATAGATTTCTTAGCATTCATCAGAGGTATTTAGCATAGCATGATAATTTACATGAAAAGAGGTATTTTACCATGAAAAAACATATTTCAATCAAATACAATTGCAGAGAATGTTTACTGTGAACAAATACATATATAAATTTTAACATGAATCATTTCCAAAGCATGACCTTATTGTCTTCATACAGAATTTGATGTACAAAAAAAATGAAATATTATATATAATATACAGAAATGAAATATTATATATAATATACAGAAAGTTTTCCCACATACAGACCAACATAATTAAGTCACATCCAATTAGCAGGTAACATACAACAGGTAAACAGGGTTTTATTGTGTGAGATGAATAACCCATTTACAGGAATAAACAACAAATGTATCAGAAAATCCTGCAGAAAATTACATCATTTCCAAATTCTACAAATAATTACAAATGTAACATATTCACAGCTATGAAATACCTGAATGGTATTCATTCTTACAATCATTACTGGATTACATCAAGATTTTCTATTTATAGACACACAAGAACAGGTAGAGAGGTATATAAGGCCTAATTTGACAGGTGTCTTACCTGTCCTGAGGTATATATACGGTAGAAGTGTATAACAATATAAAATATTTATTTTTATGGGTAAAATTTTAAAGGTAGAGCGGGTAATGAAGATGTACAGGTAACTACTTCACAGGTAATCATTGCACAGGTAATGTTTTAAAGGTAATTTGTGTACAAGGATTCCTAGAGGTAATCACTTTTAGGGAAAATCAGTTCTACATTAAATTGAACAGGTAACTAATTTATAGATAACAAATATTGAGGTAATTAGAAAGGAAATTGTTAAAAGGTAATTTATACAGTGTACCTGTATTTTACAGGTGTCTAGGTGAATATTACCTGTATTTGTTGTATAAGTTAATCTGATGCCCACGTAGTCTCCACATACACAGAGAGAGAGAGAGAAAAATTAGATCGGGAGAGAGGTGGGCATGGCATCACCACCTATGACAACCACGCCCACATCTCACACCAACACACCCATATCATGTGATGAGCTTTTATATAGATTCGTGCAAATGTGCTGAATATATAAAGAATATAGAATATATATAACTATGATAATATATAGGATGATGTGAAGTACAAGCAATAAGTCGACAGCACTAGTGAGATATGTACACGTTACCAAGGTTTTGAGGTAGATTTCTTTGTCGCTGTGTAATACTACTGATAGTTAGCAACATCTCCTGAGTTATCATATGGTAATTATCCAATTAAAAAGCTTTTCAAGAAAATCAATACCAACAAAAAATAGTTTTAAAAATCTTACAAAGATACTCCTGAGGTAAAATAGTAGTGGACCACGACCAAAAATAATGTTAATGTGATTTGACCACCTCCAAGCTCCGCAGACTGTAAGCCCTCTTAAGGGCTCAAAGTGGGCTCAAAGTCTGAGCCCTCATACTGTTAGGTCCTTCCAAGGGCTCAAAGTCTGAGCCCTCATACTGTTAGGTCCGACCAAAGGGCTTAAAATCCGAGCCTTCATACTCTTAGGTCTGTCCAAGGGCTCAAAGTCTAAGCCCTCATACTGTTAGATCCTTCCAAGGGCTCAAAGTCCGAGCCCTAATATTTAAAGCCTTTCAGAGGGCTCAAAATTACTAACTGTCAGGGGTCCTAGATGGCTTGGATTCCCCAAACTAACTGGTTCTTTCAAACTAACTGGTTCTCTTAAACTAACTGCTTCTCTGAGAGTTCAAAGTTTAAATAAAAGAAAAAACACTGCAAGCTTGTAAAACTGTCAGAGTCCACGGTAGAGTTCAATAGTCTTAGCCACATAATGGTACACAGAGGTTCTAACTTAAAATATAAATAAATGTTTTCAGTGAAGTTCCCAAAACCTTCAATAGCACAAGCATGATCAAGATCGTCTAAATGCCCTTTAGAAGTATGAGGTTTCTCAGCTTTCCAAACTCACTCTTGATAGATCAACTACAGCTGTCAAACTCTCAGAAATTAATTTGGAATCTGATTTTGCTAGCCTTGTATAGCAGTCCTCATTGCTGGCATTTGGTTATATTAAAATGGTTAAATATTCCCACTTAAAATTCAATTTGATAGACTTATCACTTAAAATTCAATTTGATAGACTTATTTTGACAATGGTGATTTGTCTGAGTTCTTGGTTTGCCTTTGGAATCTGTCATATTGATTACTATGCTTTGTTCAAATGATTGTCTTCCTGTTGAGAGTTACAAATCACTTGATCTTGTAGAAAGTGTACATCTAATACAAGGGAGACAACTCGTTGAACAGAAAAATCCAAAAATATCTCCCCACGAACACGAACATATTCCTCAAAATCAAACTCATGCATAGCTGTCATATCGAAAGCCTTGTTTTCTGTTCAGAGATAGGATTGAATACTTATATCATTGTCCACTTATAGAAATAGACAGCACATTCAATCCAACGACTGAACTTCTATAACACTACAATATTTACCATCGTCATTCAAACAAGTCCAGACCGGTCATCCCACAACAGTGAGGAGCCTGGAGGTGTTAGAGTGATCTCCCCTGAACAGTATTTTGTAAGGAGCCTGGAGGTGTTAGAGTGATCTCCCCTGAACAGTATTTTCGTATTTCCAACAGATCACCAATCATATTTTATGGAACATGAAGATGAGTACATATATAACTTTTTTTTTTTTAAATTTTTTTCTTCACGATTATAAATCACCCGTGTCGTGAACATTTATATAACACATATATAGCATAAGAGAATTTTAACTTTTGACAAAAAATGAACTCAGTGTATATATGGGGACATTGGGGTTGAATATGGCAGATATATATACATTAATGCCGAGCTAACACGCAAGGGAGTTAACTATGTAAAAAGATTTGTGATAATGATGAGAAAAAGAATGAAAATGATGGGAATTCACCGGGCATGATATAAAAAAAAAATATGGCTTTGATAAGCAGCAATATTCAACAAATACGTCTTAACACTTCAACCGAAAAAATAGAAATCTTTTATTACAAAAAGGAAGAAAAATAAAAAATTATTCGCAGAATCACCGGTCAGTTAAATGGAATAAAGGTTTTTAAACGTTGTTGGAAGAATAATGACAATAATAATTGATCGTTTGAAAGCACATAAAATAATATGACCCAGGTCTTATAATTAATGCATTGATATAGACCTGTACTCTAATGGCGAGATTCAAAATGAAATTAGAGATTCATTATAGTGTGATTATTTTGATTATATTGATTTATCTAAATGATCCCAAGTACAAGATTCTATTTATCTTAGAACGACCCCGTAACTTACTAATTACTTTATAATATTGTCCAACGCCCCTAACATTACGGACCAAGCAATTTATTATGCAATTAAGAGAACATACATTTTTCATTGCAAAATTAGCGAAAAGTGAGGTATGATGATATCAGTAAAATGAAAACATTAAATGTCATAGCTCAGTATATGGAAGTCTGAACACAAAGCGGGTTCGGATGTCAACAACAAAAACATAAAAGATTTCAAAAAAGAAACGGGTAAAAAAAATGTGGTGAAAGTCGGTATTGATTACAAATAATGAATGCTGTGGATTGTGTACACTACAATGTGTTTGGTGTTTACCTAGTGTGGTTTACTGTAAATAGCTTTGTAATCCAGTGATGGAATATAAATAAAAAGGGATGATAATCAACCAATGGCTTCTGACCCTGTAGATCATCTTAATAAAAAAATTTCTTTAAAATGATTTTGATAAGTATCCAATAAAAACTTTTGGATTTATAATTGTTCAAATTATGTTAAAACTACTACTATATCAAATGCTTTTTTCCCTTTGAAATTTTTTTGTTTTTTTGTTCTTTCATTACAAATTAACATATAATATGTATCAAAACAATGATTTTTTTCCCTTTAAAAAATTAAATTAAATTGATATTTTTCAGTTTTTCACCATTTCTGTTCTTTTAAAAGTATACTTAGGACATTTCTTAATTTCATTAACTTTCACCCCTAAAGATACACTTAGACTCTTCTGAATCAAAGACTAGACCAGTCCATTATCAAATTTCAGGGGTGAATGAGTTAATTTACCAGAAAATAGATTATAATCTACAGAACCACATAAAAAACGCCAAACCAATAGTAAGGATATCTGCATAAGGGCTGGATCCTCGAGAATGTTATAGCTGTTCTCACATCTTAGCTGTACGTGACTTCCTCAGAGCAATACCTAAATTACGCAATAACAAACGATAATATCATTACACTTTTAAGTACCGGAGTATGTATATTTAATATGATGATATTTAAGAAGGATGAAACTGATAATCAGCATATCGTCATTGTTCAATGGAATTGAAAAAAGAATTGCAACAAAAAAAAATAATTCAAAACAATCATGCCCCATTTTATAATTAAATAACTGCTTTATGTAACTTTTCCACACTTGCAACACATATTCTAAAGAAAAGAAAATTGACAGGACTGATGATAAAACAGTAATTCATTCTTATAATTTTTCAGGTACAGTTACAAAATGGTAAATAAATTTGTATTATAACCATTTAAGATCTGTTAATGTATCTGGTTCTCGTAGGTCTCCAGCCCTTGTACAAACAAAGTAATGTAATGCTAAAACCAAATTATCTAATGTTTCTATTCCATTATGCTGAATGCATGGTGTACAAACAATTAAGGTTTTGAGGAAAAAATTGGTGTTTTGTATGGCACGCATTTTATGACGAACACAAATTTTGGTAAAAGCACCATGTATGTTGTAAGTAATCCATCAAATGTGGGGGGCAAAAGGGAATTGTAAAAATAACAGGATAGAGTCGGTAGAAAGATTCACGATGACTTGGGGTATAAATACAGAGGAAAAATACAACATTGTTTAGCTGCAGCAGTATTAGGAATAAAAAAAAATTCATTTCACAAATTACACAAAACTATTCATCCCCGAAGTTTCAAAATTGACTGTTCCAGTCTTTGAAATGGAAGATTCAAATAAATCTCCAGGGGGGAAATTAGCTGATATTTAGAAATCTTGCCATTAAGAAAAATTTTATGCAAATAGTACTGTACAGAAGATCTCTTAATCTGAAAATATTGGAAGTAAATTTAACTACAAGTAATATCTTTAAAAAAAACATCAATTTCAAATATTCCATAATTGATGTAATTAATTGAAAGGTGAACATATTTTATGCGCCACTTAAAATAAAGTTATCATCTTTTTTTTATTAAAAAAATTGACAGATCTAGATAATTTTGTCATATTTGTCACATATGTACTAGATCTAGCACTGAGAAAAACTTCAAACTTGATATACATTGTATAATAAACACACAATATTTAACACAGATCGTGTATCTGTAGTTCTAATACTACAATAAATTTGTGAACCGGTATTAATTAGGACCACATATCCCTGCATATTGTTCCAATATTAACAACAAACATTAACGAACCATTGTATATCTAAAGGAGTGAACAGCCCCACTTCAGAACCGGGTCAACAAGTGATTAGTGATTTCATCTTGTCATGGATAATATATAATAAGTAAAAATGAAAAATAGGGTTGTGCCCCTTTTTTACGAGGTGCAGAGGGTAAGTTACCGGGATATCCATTATCAATGGCAGTACATTGTGATATCTGTAGCATCAATTACATCAACAAAGTTATTACAATACATGAATGAGATAAAAAATCCAATAATTACATTTGTCTGCCGCCAGATCAGGGGACATAACTCCCCTGTTATTCCGCGTCAAATTGACGAGGAATTTTATAATACCCGCTATATAGTCAAAAAAAGAGGTAGCATCGGCCTCCCAGTTCATCGCACGACTCCCTAACGACAGTAGATCTTCAGAAAGTCTCGTGTGTCTGTAGCACTAAACGTGTCTCCAGCCTGGAGAGTTCCAGGCCATGTAGTCATCATCCTGGTCCAAGATATGTCCAGGAGTTGTCCCCCTGATGACCTGTCAGGTCCTGTAATAGAGAATTAAGCATTACAGACAATTTCAGTATGAAATATCCATAAAGCAGAGTGAACTGTCTCGTGTTAACAAGGACATGATGGTCGTCTAGTAATATGGCTGCCATGGTAACACAATGGTATCAAGGAATTTAATAATAAAACAAAAAGTTCTTCAGCATCTCATCTGAAACAGACAAATCGGTTGTCATGGTGACTGATGACAACCACTGTTACCATGGAGACAAAGATTATTATCACCTAAGGATGTTTAAAATTAAGTACAAATTAGAATGGGATTGAAAAATCTTGTCTACTTTTTCTAAATTAAAAAATCCTTTAAACAGGGGTGTGATTGATCCTATTGATTTGTTAAATCTGGATAGCAATGGAAATGACTGGAAACAAAAACAAAATAATGTTTGTTAGGAACAAAAACAATGGTGTTACATTACTGGTTATGACGGCTTGTAGATCTGGTTACGTAGTTCATCTTGCCTGTTCTCATCATATACTAGTCATAAAAAAAAATTCACTTCCTTTTTGATTTGCGGGGGAACTGAACTTATTACGAATGAAAATAATCTGTTGATGAAGGCTCTAAACTTTATTACTTTTTTAATGGCTGACGATGCTTCGGTGTTTATAACCTATTATTCCTTGGTTGGACACACAGACGAGTAACCATGGCCGTGATATTATACCCCTTAGGAAAGAAGAAGCCACATTTCAGCGACAATGTCTAGAAGATGATGTGACAAGGTGCCTTAGGTGTCACACAAACTTATGGCACGGAGACAAAGGACAGTAGATGGTCAGTCTCCAAGGTGGGCTTACAGGTCGTCATGGTAACGTGTGTCTGATACAGCAGCTCACATAAAACCAGGAAATGCCAGTCTGTCTCTGCGGTGTCTAGTTACACTGACAAAGTACCGGCAGGTGGAACACCGTCTGTGGACTTCAGGATTAATGGAGGACATTCTCAATAACAAACCAACAATGGTGGCAAGAAAGAAATGTCTCAATTAACTTATACAACTTTTCTCTCTCAGGTTTTAATACTTATCTATCTGTACTACCAACCATCAATCTCATTCAATATCTTTTTCTTGTCGTTTGATTAACAACAGTTTTTGATAAAACTAAAATCTGCCAACTCATAAATTTCTATTTCTGATATTTGACCTTTTAACACCATTATGGCAGCCCAACAATATTTGACCAAACATGTCTTATATATATATGACCTTTTATTAACCTTCAATATGACCTTTGACTTAACTTCAATATTTGACCTTTTCATGATATGCCTTAATTAAGACACTTGAAAACATTTGTATATAAAAATACCCTCTATAACTTCAGTGATCTTTGACCTTCATTTTTTAATTTATTTTTATCTCTCCAATCATGACCTCTTACCTTTCTTCACCTTCCTGTGATATATTGACTGTGAGTGGTTAGTTAAGAAGCCCTATGAGATATATGACCCCATCCAAGGTTAGTCTAGCAACTTAAATTTTGACCTTCCTGTGTTATATATATTGACTATGAAGCCCTAAGAGATGTATGACCCCACTCTGGTCAGTCTGGTGACATTTGACCTTCCTGTGTTATATTGACTATGATTGGTCAGTAAGAAGCCCTAAGAGATGTATGCCCCTCTCTGGTCAGTCTGGTGACATTTGACCTTTCCTCTGATAAAATGACTGTGATTGGTCAGTAAGAAGCCTTATGAGATATATGACCCCTCTGTACTCAGTCTGGTGACATTTGACCTTTCCTTAGATATATTGACTGTGATTGGTTAGTTAAGACCTTTGACCTTCCTGTCTTATATTGACTATGATTGGTCAGTAAGAAGCCCTAGGAGATGTATGCCCCTCTCTGGTCAGTCTGGTGACATTTGACCTTTCCTGTGATGTATTGACTGTGATTGGTCAGTTAAGAAACCTTATGAGATATATGACCCCTAAGTTGACCTCACCCTTCAGACTGACACTGGTAAAGTTAGTCCCTAAGAAAGGCGCTAACTACCTTGCTCTCTCCCCACTGTCTGAAACTGGCCAGCTCAGAGGCCATACACAGACAAATTTATGTGACTGGCTGGCTATATGTATCTCCAATATCAGCGCGACTGTCTGGCGATATTAATTAGGGTATTGATCATAGGTCAGGTCAGTAGGGGCTCCGGCCAGTCGCGATCAATACTGACAGACACGCCGCAGGCCTCCGCGGTCACCACAATGGTCAATACACCCCACACCACAATCTTAATTGTCTCATTACTTATTTAATTTTTAAACCATGTAATCCCCGTCTTTAGCAGCATGGTGAGAGAGAGCATCATTTTGTGGATTCCTTACCCACGTAATCTTCATCCTTACCAGCATGGTGATAGTTTTCATTATTTTGTGGGTTTATTTAGAGAGGGAATCCAATAAACCAAGAAATAACGAATGTTCATCAACTGATAGACGCAACATTTTTTATCAATTAATCTGTTAACGATATAATCACAATATATATCATATATAGATTCAGACTGCTATGTTTGATTTCCAACAAGACAAAATGATAGACAACCACTAGCTGCTAACTCCAGAATTCCAATACAACCCATCCAATATATCTAACAGCAGTTTGTACATGCTTTTGTCAGACAGTGCGTTATTTAATCTTCAAATGTTACATTTGTATTTCCAAATGTGATGAACCTTTTTAGTCATCCTATTGATTACTAATATTTATACAATGTACATTTTTCACATGAACATTACTATTTAACATGTTTAGTAATTTTCGTACTGACGAATTAAGAAAAGCTTTTAACATTTTATTCAACAAAACAAATTACCAAACGTTTTAAAAATTTCAATAACTATTATGAATAGGTAATGATTTGACAAGTACAAAAAACAGCTTAAACTGATTTTTGGCAGTACTGCAAAAAATCTTATATTTACATCTACAATGCAGTGAAATGAGTACGAACAGTCAGACTTTTAAGGCAAATTGTGGTCTTCAATGTCATTTCACATTTTTAGAGTGTTACTAGTAATTGTGATTTCTGCTCTTTCTGTATCAATAGCAGCGTGAATAAGTAACAACGATCCTTAATCTTATAATGATACAGGCCCTAACAGGCCCTACATACAATTTTAGTCAATTTGACTTTGCCAGAAAAACAGGGTCATTTACTTGAACAAACATGGCATGCATGGACTTTTTAGTAATGTACTTTTGATAACCAGTTTGGTAAGAGAGACTTTTGATTTAGTACAGTGACTCTAGTCAAAGGGATAGTACAATGGGATTGTGATATAAAAGCTTTAAGGGATTTCTAATCAAACTGATTGGTTTTCCTTACAGAGATATAAATGAGGTGGCTCTCCTTGAAAGGCAGCAATGGCCAAGTGGTTAAGATGTCCCAACATATTAACACAAGCCTTCCATCTCGCGATCAGGAATTTGAATCTCATGTGGGGCAGTTGCGAGTTACTGACTGCAGGTTGGTGGTTTTTCTCCGGGTACCTCAGCTTCTTTTCCACCTATGAAATGGGCCTATCCTTAAATGACCTTGGCTGCTAATATGGCAAAACCGATGAAACCAAACCTTAAAGGGATCAGTTAAGGAATATGTGTGTGTTTGCTTACTTGAGGGAGTTTTGATTAATTAAGGTAGCTCTCCTTGAAGGGCTGTAGTTAAGGATGACTTACTTGAGGGAGTTTTGATTAAGTAAGGTAGCTCTCCTTGAAGGGCTGGTAGTTGGGGATGGTGTGAGGGTACTTGACGTGCCACACCATGTGGAACATGAACTCGATACGATCCTGACAGCATTTCTGACAGCTGGGACACCTGAACGGGTCGTGGTCCATCGGATGCAGCGACTGGTGAAGATGGTACATGGTGAAGTCCTGGAAAAACAGGTTACAGTGAGGGCAGTGGTGGATCCCCGAGTCGACGGTCGGGGTTTCTGAGGTTGTCGTCACATCACGCTTCTCTTCACTCTCGGTCTCGGACATCTGGGGAGATTTAGATACAAATGAGGAGTTGCCTCCCTTCCAGTCGCCATCATCGGAGTCGCCACTACTGATGGACTTATTCATGCTGAGGTCAATGACGCGGTCGCCGCGGTCTGAGGTAGAAGTCTGAGCCCCATATATAGAGGAGATAGGAGGCAGAGGGACAGGCTGAGGTAGGCTGGTCAGTCCCGACAAACTGTAACAAACAAAGGTCATCGGTTACCATAGTAACAAACAAAGGTCATCAGTTACCATAGTAACAAAGGTCATCAGTTACCATAGTAACAAAGGTTATTGGTTACAATAGAAACAAACAAAGGTTATTGGTTACCATAGTAACATACAGACATCAGCCCCAGCAAACTGTAACAAACAATGGTCATCAGTTACTAGGAACATATAGATACAAACAATGGTATTGTTCAGTCCATAAAAATATTTACTGAAAATAAAGGTCATCAGTTGCCATTGCCAAAATATTTACATGTTACCATGGATACAGGTGACAGTACAGTTTTGTCTTTTTCTAACAATGCAACATACACATTCTATAACATTTCTATTTGATGATGTATAAAGGACAGCTTATTTTGTGGTGTTCGTGACAAAAAGAATAATACACATGTACTTGTACTAAAACACATGTAAATTCCCAATGCTTATGAAATATGTAGCCAGTTGTATGTACCATGGACAATGTGAGTTAGGAGATATGAGTCCATTCTTGCGAGAACGCACTATACCTACCATGGACACTGTGAGTTAGGAGATATGAGTTCATTCTTGTGAGAACGTGCTGTACATACCTTGGACATTGTGAGTTAGGAGATATGAGTCCATTCTTGTGAGAACGCGCTAAACATACCTGGGACATTGTGAGTTAGGAGATATGAGTCCATTCTTGTGAGAACGCGCTAAACATACCTTGGACATTGTTAGTTAGGAGATATGAGTCCATTCTTGTGTGAGAACGCGCTAAACATACCTTGGACACTGTGAGTTAGGAGATATGAGTCCATTCTTGTGAGAACGTGCTGTACATACCTTGGACATTGTGAGTTAGGAGATATGAGTCCATTCTTGTGAGAACATGCTGTACATACCTTGGACATTGTGAGTTAGGAGATATGAGTCCATTCTTGTGTGAGAACGCGCTAAACATACCTTGGACACTGTGAGTTAGGAGATATGAGTCCATTCTTGTGAGAACGTGCTGTACATACCTTGGACATTGTGAGTTAGGAGATATGAGTCCATTCTTGTGAGAACATGCTGTACATACCTTGGACATTGTGAGTTAGGAGATATGAGTCCATTCTTGTGTGGACTCGCTCCGTCGGAGGTGTGACTACGCTGACTGAGGTATGTGGATGAGGATAGGGCTGGAGGTGAGTGAATCACACTGTTACTCGTCGTCAAGGAGATCTGAAGGAACCAATCATATCGTGTTTAATACAGAAACCTTCCTAATCACCCAATAAACAATGCTTATAATACAGATTTATGACTGAGGTGACCAATGAAATGTTAGTAACTATAACAATATCTTTATTTAGTAAAATTTCAATACAGTCACGACAATTAATAGATTCAATAAAATCACATATACAATGTATTGCAAAGACTGGTTTTATATGTTAAAATGCATTAAAAATTTACAGCACTTAAAATGAAAAAAATCGCAAAAACTCTCTGATCAAGTTATTGCATTTATTTCTAAACTTACCTTGCCATATTCATTTGACATCTGCCTTTGAAGGTTTCTAAGTTCTGAGTCAGAAGAGTTTTGATTGGATAGTGGGCGACTGTTCTGGCCATCTGATTGGTGGGCCTCGTCTCCGGGTGTTGATGGGGGCGTGACCTGCTCCAGTTTGATTGGGCTGGGAGTTTTATGAGAGCGATACATGCTGTCGGTTGAGGTAGATACGGCTAGGTCACACTGATCGCGTTTAGGCGCCGGCAGAATCGACGAATCCGATGGCGGCGGCAGAATCGACGAATCCGATGGCGGCCCCATGTAATGGCTCTGAGTAACAGCAGCAGCGCTGTGCATTATCGTTTCGTATGTAAGGGCATGTTGTAGTAGAGCGCGCTGCTGCATGGCGAACGCCTGATAGGCGGCCATGTTTACATGTCCCGAATTGCTCGCCACACGGGCTCCTGTTGATCGGTAATTAACGAGCTTTCCTCGCATGTGTACATTTCTCTCATGACGACGTAAGTCATTGGATTGTGTGAAACATCTAAAAAATACAAAAAGTCCTCATGTATGAGACTTTAGTGTTGGATAAAAAGATCTATGGATATAATATAAAGATGTACTGTGATTATATAATTATGTCCGTTGTATTTCTATAAAACTGTCATTTTGGGGAAAGGGGTTTATCTATCTTATATGGTATAATACAAATTCTTTATGAGTGATATTTCCAAACCAGACTATTCTATATGTGTGCGGGTGGTTATCCACTGTTGTGTATATTTCTTTTTAAGTGTATGGTTATTTATTAAGTATGGACCTTTATTGATGTTAATGTGGAATTATGCAAACTTAGAATCCTTATTTTTTCATTCTACCTAGTAGAAATCAAGGTCCTTAATTTTTATATTGACTGCATAATTTGTAAAATGTACATGAAGAGTTATCAGACCACTCCAATACTCCTTTCTCAGAAATTTGGAGATATATTGTGATGCCATAAATGCAATATTGACCCAGTTGTGATGTCATAATCATAATAATGACTCTGTGTTCCTAAAATAGAAACACTGGATTCGTATGCAAAATATTGACATGTACTTGACCATGTTAATTACATTGAGAAAAGGGGAAAATCGTAGCATACCTAGTATAGATAATTACGTACCTGTGACATATTTTGCACTTGTACGGTCTCTCTCCGGTGTGGACGCGTTCGTGCACTTTCAAATTTGACGACCAAAGAAAAGACTTTCCACAAGTGGTACACACATAGGGCCGGTCGGCTCTGTGTAACTGTTCATGTTTACGTAACGTAGCTATTTCTCGAAACTGTCTAGAACACACCTCACACTTGTGGGGACGTGAGTTGGAGGACGCTGGTAGTCGGACAATCTCTTTCTCCCGCCCATCCTCATCCATCTCTGTAACAGAAAAAAAATAATTGTAATTTGTGGATCTTAATCTGGGATGAAGTTTTAAGATTATTTTTTATTTCTGGAAATATGAAGACTTAAAAGACTTGAGCAAATATTCAGTTCAAATAGGTAAAATACAGAAAGAAAGGGGCCTTAATTCGGCCTCAAATGTACCCCAGAAATGACACAGAAACCCATAACCTATGTGAGATCCCAACACAATGTTTTAATGGTTTATATTTAATTGATCACTTTAGGATCATTAAGTTATACGATATTTCCCATGAAACTCTGCACATAAAAGACATTAATATATATACAATGTCACAAACTGGTGCCAGTGATCTGAACTCTGCCAATAATACAGGTGTTATTGATACAAATTTTGAAGATATTTTTTTTTATTGTCAGAGGCCATAAAATCAGGATGTTTGTTGAATTTCTTTGTTTAATAATTTATACAGTGAATACCATCGGTACCAATATTTAGCCCCGGAATCTATAATATTGATGTATTTGTCAAAACATTTGAATTATACATGATACCATAGTAAAATGTAGTTATGGATATCCTTATCATAAAATAATATATCAGTTACTACATACATATAGACGATCAGACTGATGATGAACAACTATTTCATGTTGTTTAATCTAGATATAAAAAAATACATACTTATTTGTAATTAGGGCCGAGGGCACATAAAAAATATAACAAAGTGAGGCACTTACTAAGTAACGAAAATGTAAGTTGTGCACGAAAAACCTTTTAAAAAAGTCAGCCACATTTTACCTCCTTCCGTACTCATAGCACAATAATCGGTCACAGTAAACATGTATAAGCATTCTTTCCTTTGATATATGCATCAATACTCCATGACAAGCTAGTTAATGTTTTATGTGATACAGTTGTAAAACATCATTTAAACCATGGGGAGAGGGGGGTGGACAGGGGCGTTTATATAACTTTAACGGGGCCATGGTGACCGAGTGATTAAGATGTCCCGATATATTACCACTAGCCCTCTACCTCTGGGATGCGGGTTGGAATCCTATGTGGGGCAGTTGCCAGGTACTGACCGCTGGTAGGAGGTTTTTCTCTGGGTACTCCAGCTTTCCTCCACCAACAAACCTGGCACAGTTCTACATGACCCTGGCTATTAATAGGACATTACACTAATAAAACCAAACCATATAACTTCAACTCCTCTAGTAGATGGGAGGGACACTTATTATGGCAGATACAGTTAATAAAAAGTGAAGTTGATATACAGTAGTATAGGATTTAAAAATCAAACATAGAACTCTATGAATTGTATTGTTCATAGAAGAATCCCATAGGACAATACACAAACAGACACATATAAATATATATACAGGTGTGGTTATTCAGTTACAGAATTTTGAAACTGGTTAGCAGAATTCTGGCTGACTAACTGGTTAATCATTGAAAATCCTAGTAACTTTTAATTTTCATTTTGTATTAACTCTTCTAGATGATATACACTTTCAGTCAATAAACCAACAACATCCAAGCACAGACAGATGGACAGATAGACGGACAGACAGACAGACAGACAGACAGACAGACAGACAGACAGACAGACAGAGACGCTCCCGTTCCAGTGTTAGGGGACTCCTAATCATGTAAATGTTTTGCTCTGGCTAAGACCTTCTATAGACTTCAGTTTGGAATCTGACCGTGCTCCAATAACGTGCCGCCTCATCTAAAACGTAATTACTGTGTAGACAACGACGACAGCAAACAATTAGACGATCACCAAAGGGAAGGAACATGAACTAATGAAATTGTCTGTGTAGATATTGTACATGTATTCTGGTAAAATATACAGTTAACCCTAGTCTGGTCCCTACATTAGGTGTAGAACCATCGTAAACATCTTACAAACATGGTAGCCCTTGCCATAAGTCTAGCAGATTTTTACACCCCGTATATGTATTCAGTAAAACTGGTACCAACATTAAAGTGAACTATTCACATCTATAGAATTTGTCATCCTCAACATTTTCTAAAGACTAATTTTGAATTTTCTGAAACAAATCATTACAACAAAATGAAAGCTTCAACTTTTTTGTGAGTCATGTTAAGATTTCTGTTACAACCAATTAATTACTTAAATGTATGAAGGTTTGGTTTGTGTAAATTGACAGCCCAGGTCATCTAAGGACCTGTCAGGTTTAAGAACTGTAATGTGTACTGAAAGCCTAAGTGTCTGGAGAAAAACCACCAACAAGATGTCTGTATCCGGCAACTACATACTTCACATGGGATTTAAACTTGCGACCCAAAGGTTAAGGGCTTGTGGTAATATATCGGGACATCTTAACCACTCGGCCAGCACTGCCCCCAACTAATGACAAATACAATACCGATATGTTCACTATTGATGTAACCCATTATAAGAACAAAACATCTATGGTTTGATGAACTAAAATTTTCAGGTAAGCATTATTCTTTATTTAAAGAAAGTTATAAGAAAACAAAAAAGTCTAAATGGTCTATATTGTTCAACACCAACATGTAAGCATGAATGTATATCACATAGTTTAAGATTCTGTTTATCGTGAAAGGTAAGATTCTATTTCTCAAAAGAAAGGAAACATGTGATTATGGGTTATGGGGTAGAGGTAGTGGATAGGAGGTAGGGGTAGTGGATATGAGGTAGGGGTTAGGGGTTATGGGGTAGAGGTACTGGATAGGAGGTAGGGGTTATGGGGTAGGGGTAGTGGATAGGAGGTAGGGGTTAGGGGATAGGGGGGTGGATAGGATAGGGGATAGGGGGGTAGGGTAGGGGTAGGGTAGGGAGTAGGGGTAGTGGATACGAGGTAGGGATTAGGGGTAGCGGTTATGGGGTAGGGGTAGCGGATAGGAGGTAGGGGTTAAGGGTAGGGGTAGTGAATATGAGGTAGGGGTTGGGGGGTAGGGGTAGGGGATATGAGTTAGGGGTAAGGGATTAGGGGGTAGGGGTTATGGGGTAGGGGTAGTGGATAAGAGGTAGGGTTTAGGGGGTAGGGGGTCGGGGGTAAGGGTACAGTTAAAGTCAGAAAGTGAATCTAAAACAGTTACATCAAATCATCAGTAGTTAGACAGATGTCATCTTATCACATCAGTAAACCACCATCACCACGCCTATATATCTGTACCATGTTTTAGTTAGCACAATGATAAGTTATCTATATATCTGTACCATGTTTTAGTTAGCACAATGCTAAGTTATACATGAAGTGAGCATATTGTGTTCTATGACAGAATGCTTCTAACATTTATTATTAACAATTCAAATAATAACATTTACCATTGAAAATGCCAGTTGTTGTTCAATCTCTTTTTCAAATACATCGTATAATGTTTTAGCTTGTTACACACACATATAACACATTATCTGATATGCTTGTGTTTCATCATTTGATAAACTGATATATACCAAACACCATCAATAATAACATCCATCATAAAGACTAAATAAACAAAGTACCAGCCATCGTCAATCTAGTACATGAAAGTTTTATCTACTACATTGTATAGTGAAATATTGACATTCTGTTTTGTGTTTGCGGGTGACATTCCATTTATCTGTAATTAATATTGATGTATACAAGTATATTCTACAATCTATCTTCAGCTCATTTCTCTCTGTTTACCAATAGACATGTTTCTTTACCAAACAGAAATACAAAAGTAATATTTACCACTGGCTCCAGGAGACGACATCCTCGGAGTTTGGTCGTTTTCTACATAAGATTGTAGTAATATCATAATAATGTGCCCACACAGACTGTTAATCTCACGATGTGTCAGTTAGAGAGAAACGGGTGGTGAATCTCTACCTAATCCAGTAACACATTCATACTCAAAATTAAACACAGTTTATAGACATTTAACTAGTAAAGAGTTGAGTAAACTCAGGATAGACCTGCTCATTACATCTGCTAAGCCACAGCAGCGTGTAAACTTTTTTTTTTATCCTGACCCGACACAATTCACTGTATACCACAATTTACAAACTCTACATGAGCTGTAGGCTATCACACTCGACCTGATCATAAAACGCTCCTCACTCGTAATGCCCCAGTATCTGACTCCCACTGCCCTCTATAGAAATTAACAATAAGCCAGGTCGATGAGCCATGTCCGATGGGGCATGTCCTCAGCAGGTCATTGGTCCAGATTGCTGCCTGTGGAATGTAGGTTGAGGTCACACTACACCACTGGTCCTCACATGCACAAACCACTTACCCCTTATACACAGCTGTCTCCCGTAGTTTATACTATAACTGGTTTAGGGAGCCGCAACGAGCCCCGGTGAGCCCTGGTGAGCCTCAAGGGAGGGGGTAGTACTGCAATCTTCCCCACACTTACCTGTGTTACTATACAGGCCTGTATATAGGCCAATCCAGGTTAGCAGCTCATCGGCCAACGACCTGCCTCTCTCGTCTCCTCCTCAGCTATCAGGCTACTGAACTAACAACACACACACACACGCTGCCCACATGGGGCGTAATTACGATGGACAGTCGGAGGATGGATCAATACTCTACCTGGCCTCACCACCGCTCACAACCATCTTTTTTCTCACTGATAATCCATGACAGTGCTTTGTGTTTTCCGTTTGATCTGTACATATTGTAGGGTAGGGAGGTATTTTTTGATATACATGAAGGTCGTGTTGAAGGTCACAGTGAAGACCCTAATGGGGGCACACTGACATCTTTACCTGTACCTGCTGAATACTACACATGTCACTAACCACAAGTATGTCAGACACATCTCTTCTTACCTGTGACATGCTATTATCATAATTGTATGTAGGTAGTAAAATACATTTACACCAGGATTACATACACGACTTTAATCATGTTTTAGGAGAATTACATTTAACTCTATGAACCCACTTTTTCTGTCTAGTAGGATCTCTGACCTGTCTTTAAAGGTCACTATCTAACCTGTCTATAAAGACCACTCTCTTACCTGTCTATCAAGGCCACTCTATTGCTGTCTTTACAGACCACTATCTTACCTGTCTATAAAGACCACTCTCTTACCTGTCTATCAAGGCCACTCTATTGCTGTCTTTACAGACCACTATCTTACCTGTCTATAAAGACCACTCTCTTACCTGTCTATCAAGGCCACTCTCTTGCTGTCTTTACAGACCACTATCTTACCTGTCTATAAAGACCACTTTCTTACCTGTCTATAACTCTTTTCATTTCTATAAAGACCACCTTTCTCCCTGTATATAACAACCACCTTTCTCCCTGTCTATAACAACCACCTTTCTCCCTGTCTATAACAACCACCTTTCCTGTCTATAAAGGACATTTCTTACTGAAATTGTATAGTCTACTTTTCTCTCTGTCTATAAATTAAAGGACCCTTCTTACTGAAACTGTATAGTCTACCTTTTCTCTCTGTCTATAAAGGACATTTCTTACTGAAATTGTATAGTCTACTTTTCTCTCTGTCTATAAATTAAAGGACCCTTCTTACTAAAACTGTATAGTCTACTTTTCTCCCTGTTTATAAAGGACATTTATTATTGTCTACTTTTCTCCCTGTTTATAAAGGACACTTCTTACTGTAACTGTATAGTCTACCTTTCTCCTTGTCAATAATGACCACTGTCAAGCAGTCTTTAAGGACCACTTTTCTACCTGTCAATTATGACCACTGTCCATCAGTCCAAAAGGACCACTTTTCTCCCTGTCAATTATTACCACTGTCAACTGTCCATCAGTTTATAAGGACCACGTTTCTCCCAGTCAATTATGATCACTGTCCATCAGTTTATAAGGACCACTTTTCTCCCTGTCAATTATGACCACTGTCAATCAGTTTATAAGGACCACTTTTCTCCCTGTCAATTATGACCACTGTCCATCAGTCCATAAGGACTACTTTTCTCCCTGCCAATTATGACCACTGTCCATCAGTTTATAAGGACCACGTTTCTCCCTGTCAATAAGGACCACTTTTCTCCCTGTCAATTATGACCACTGTCCATCAGTCCATAAGGACTACTTTTCTCCCTGCCAATTATGACCACTGTCCATCAGTCCATAAGGACCACGTTTCTCCCAGTCAATTATGATCACTGTCCATCAGTTTATAAGGACCACTTTTCTCCCTGTCAATTATGACCACTGTCCATCAGTCTATAAGGACCACTTTTCTCCCTGTCAATTATGACCACTGTCAAGCAGTCTTTAAGGACCACTTTTCTCCCTGTCAATTATGACCACTGTCAATCAGTCTATGAGGACCACTTTTCTCCCTGTCAATTATGACCACTGTCCATCAGTCCATAAGGACTACTTTTCTCCCTGTCAATTATGATCACTGTCCATCAGTTTATAAGGACCACTTTTCTCCCTGTCAGTTATGACCACTGTCCATCAGTCCATAAGGACTACTTTTCTCCCTGTCAATTATGACCACTGTCCATCAGTCTATAAGGACCACTTTTCTCCCTGTCAATTATGACCACTGTCCATCAGTCTATAAGGACTACTTTTCTCCCTGTCAATTATGACCACTGTCCATCAGTCTATAAGGACTACTTTTCTCCCTGTCAATTATGACCACTGTCGATCAGTCTATAGGACTACTTTTCTCCTTGTCAATTATGACCACTGTCCATCAGTTTATAAGGACCACTTTTCTCCCTGTCAATTATGACCACTGTCCATCAGTCCATAAGGACTACTTTTCTCCCTGTCAATTATGACCACTGTCCATCAGTTTATAAGGACCACTTTTCTCCCTGTCAATTATGACCACTGTCCATCAGTTCTATAAGGACTACTTTTCTCCCTGTCAATTATGACCACTGTCCATCAGTCCATATAAGGACTACTTTTCTCCTGTCAATTATGACCACTGTCCATCAGTTTATAGCCACTAATTATAAGGACTACTTTTCTCCCTGTCAATTATGACCACTGTCATCAGTTTATAAGGACTACTTTTCTCCCTGTCAATTATGACCACTGTCCATCAGTTTATAAGGACCACTTTTCTCCCTGTCAATTATGACCACTGTCCATCAGTCCATAAGGACTACTTTTCTCCCTGTCAATTATGACCACTGTCCATCAGTTTATAAGGACCACTTTTCTCCCTGTCATTATTTCATCCCCATTATGACCACTGTCCATCAGTCCATAAGGACTACTTTTCTCCCTGTCAATTATGACCACTGTCCATCAGTTTATAAGGACCACTTTTCTCCCTGTCAATTATGACCACTGTCAATCAGTTTATAAGGACCACTTTTCTCCCTGTCAATTATGACCACTGTCCATCAGTCCATAAGGACTACTTTTCTCCCTGTCAATTATGACCACTGTCCATCAGTTTATAAGGACCACTTTTCTCCCTGTCAATTATGACCACTGTCCATCAGTCCATTATAAGGACTACTTTTCTCCCTGTCCACTGTCCATCAGTCCATACTTTTCTCCCTGTCAATTATGACCACTGTCCATCAGTTTATAAGGACCACTTTTCTCCCTGTCAATTATGACCACTGTCCATCAGTCCATAAGGACTACTTTTTCTCCCTGTCAATTACTGTACGATCAGTGACCATCAGTCTTAGGTAATATAATATAAGGATTCAGTCTTTTTTGACCCTGTCTGCATTTACTAGGATCACTGTCATCAGCATTTAAAGTCATAAGGACTACATTCAAATTTAATTTGTTTGTTGTAAATTTTTTCTCCCCAATGTCTAAAAGTTGAACAATCACTGTATGTGGGCAGTATTACAGGGACACTTTTATCCCTGTACAGAGAATTCATCCATCACTGGTGGGTGTGAGTATTGTATGTTAAATTATAAGGACATATTTTCTCCCTGTCAATTATGACCATGTCCATCAGAATGTATAAGGTGTGGTAATGTCTTTTCTCCATGTAATTTATATGGAAATATGGGAATGTAAGGATGTCACATAAAGGGGTGGTAATGTCTTTAAACTCATGTAGGCATGGTAATATGGGAATCTAAGGAGTCTACTTATCAACTGTGGTATGTCTGTTAAACTGGGACATGTCATGGTAATATGGTCCATGTAAGGATGTCAAAACTCTCAAACAATTCAGTTTAACAAACTGGGACATAGTAATGTAAAACTGGGACATGTAGGCTTGTCAATGGGGTAGGATGTTCACTAAAGGCAAGGTAATTTGTAGGATCCAATTGTCTGTTAAACTGGACATGTAGGTAATAGATGTCAATTATGAACAGCAGGAATGTAAGGATGTCATATAAAGGTGTGTGGTAATGTCTGTTAAACTGGGACATGTAGGCATCGGGTAATACTGGGGAATGTAATAGGATGTCACTATAAAGGTGTGGTAAATGTATGTTAAACTATGTAGGCATGGTAATATGGGATGTAGGATGTAAAGGTGTGGTAATGTCTGTTAAACTGGGACATGTAGGCATGGTAATATGGGAATGTAAGGATGTCACTATAAAGGTGTGGTAATGTCTGTTAAACTGGGACATGTAGGCATGGTAATATGGGAATGTAAGGATGTCACTATAAAGGTGTGGTAATGTCTGTTAAACTGGGACATGTAGGCATGGTAATATGGGAATGTAAGGATGTCACTATAAAGGTGTGGTAATGTCTGTTAAACTGGGACATGTAGGCATGGTAATATGGGAATGTAAGGATGTCACTATAAAGGTGTGGTAATGTCTGTTAAACTGGGACATGTTAGGCATGGTAATATGGGAATGTAAGGATGTCACGATAAAGGTGTGGTAATGGTCTGTTATGTAGGCATGGTAATATGGGAATGTAAGGATGTCACTATAAAGTGTGGTAATGTCTGTTAAACTGGGAACCATGTAGGCATGGTAATATGGGAATGTAAGGATGTCACTATAAAGGTGTTGGTAATGTCTGTATAAAATGGGAATGTATGGCATGGTAAATATAGGGAATGTAAGGATGTCACTATAAAGGTGTGGTAATTGTCTGTTAAACTGGGACATGTAGGCATGGTAATATGGGAATGTAAAGGATGTCACTATAAAGGTGTGGTAATGTCTGTTAAACTGGGACATGTAGGTAGGCATGGTAATATGGGAATGTAAGGATGTCACTATAAAGGTGTGGTAATGTCCTGTTAAAAACTGGGACATGTAGGCATGGTAATATGGGAATGTAAGGATGTCACTATAAAGGTGTGGTAATGTCTGTTTAAATGGGACATGTAGGCATGGTAATATGGGGAATGTAAGATGTCACTATAAAAAGGTGTGGTAATGTCTGTTAAACTGGGGACATGTAGTCATGGTAATATGGTAATGTAAGGGATGGCACTATCAAGGTGTTGGTAATGTCTTGTTAAACTGGGGACAGGTTAAGGCATGGTAATATGGGAATGTAAGGATGTCACTATAAAGGTGTGGTAATGTCTGTTAAACTGGGACATGTAGGCATGGTAATAGGGGAATGTAAGGATGTCACTATCAAGGTGTGTAAGGTTAATGTCTGTTAAACTGGGGACATGTAGGCATGGTAATATGGGAATGTAAGGATGTCACTATAAAGGTTGGGTATTGTCCTGTTTAAAACTGGGTCATGTAGGCATGTAATCTTTGGGAGTGTAATGGATGTCATTATAAAGGTGTGGTTAATGTCGTGTTAAACTGGGACATGGTAGGCATGGTAATATGGGTAATGTAGGATGTCGCTATCAAGGTGTGGTATTGTTGTTAAACAGGGACATGTAGGCTTGGTAATATGGAGATTGTACAGGATGTCACTATAAATTGGTGTGGTAATGTTCTGTTAAATCTGGGACATGTAGCATGGAAATATGGGAATGTCAAGGATGGTCCACTATAAAGGGGTGGTAATGTCTGTTAAATGGGACATGTAGGCATGGTAATATGGGAATGTAAGGATGTCAGCTATCCAAGGTGTGGTAATGTCTGTTAAAACTGGGACATGTATGGCATGGTAATATGGAAATGTAAGGATGTCACTATAAAGGTGTGTAGTAATGGATCTGTAAACCAGGTACATTTAGGCTTGGTAATATGGGAATGTCAGGATGTCACTATCAAGGTTGTGGGTAATGTCTTAAACTGGGACATGTAGGCATGGTAATATGGGAATGTAAGGATGTTCACTATAAAGGTGTGGTAATGTCTGTTATCTGGGACAGTGTAGGCATGGTAATATAGGAATGTAAGGATGTCCACTATCAAGTGTTGTGTAATGTTGTTTTACTGGGACATGTAGGCATGGTAATATGGGAATGTCAGGATGTCACTATAAAGGTGTGGTAATGTCTGTTAATAAACTGGGGACATGTAAGGCATGGTTAATATGGGAATGTAAGCGATGTCACTATAAGGTGTGGTAATGTCTGTTAATCACTGGGACATGTAGGCATGGGTTAATATGGGAATGTCAAGGATGTCACTATAAAGGTGTAGGTAATGGTCTGTTAAAACCTGGTGAATATAGGCATGGTACATATGGGAATTGTAAGGATGTCACTATCAAGGTGTGGTAATGTACTGCTAATAAACTGGACATGTAGGCATGGTAATATGGGAATGTAAGGATGTCACTATAAATGGTGTGGTAATGTCTGTTAAACTGGGACATGTCAGGCATGGTAATATGGGAATGTAAAGGATGTCACTATAACGGTGATTGGTAATGGGTTGTTAAACTGGGAAGGTAGGCCTGGTAATATGGGAATGTAAGGATGTCACTATAAAGGTGTGGTAAATGTCTGTTAATAACAGGACATGTAGGCATGGTAATATGGGAATGTAAGGATGTCACTATAAAGGTGTGGTGATATGTCCTGTTAAAACCAGGGACCATATGTAGGCATGGTAATATTGGAATGTAAGGATGTCACTATAAGACAGGTGTGGTAAATGTCTGTTAAACTGGGACATGTAGGCATGGTAATATGGGAATGTAAGGATGTCACTATAAAGGTGTGGTAATGTCTGTTAAACTGGGACATGTAGGCATGGTAATATGGGAATGTAAGGATGTCACTATATAAGGATGTGGTAATGTCTGTTAACCAACTGGGACATTGTAGGCATGGTAATATGGGGAATTTAAGGGATGTCACTATAAAGGTGTGGTAATGTCTGTTAAAACTGGGACATGTAGGCATGGTAATATGGGAATGTAAGGATGTCCACTCCCCTCGCCCAACTACTATAAAGGTGTGGTAATGTCTGTTAAACTGGGACATGTAGGCATGGTAATATGGGAAATGTTAAGGATGTCACTATAAAGGTGTGGTAATGTCTGTTAAACTGGGACATGTTAGGCATGGTTTTTTTTAATATGGGAATGTAAGGATGTCACTATAAAGGTGTGGTAATGTCTGTTAAACTGGGACATGTAGGCATGGTATATATGGGTCTCTATAAATGGTAATGTCTTTAAAAACTTGAGACATGTAATGGTAATATGGGAATGTTAAGGATGTTATATAAAAGGTTGTGGTATTGTCTGTTAAACTGGGACATGTAGGCATTGGTGAATATTGTAATGTCAAGGATGTCACTATAGAAGGTGTGGTAATGTCTGTTAAACTGGGGGGCATGGTGATAGGCAATTGGTAATATGGGAATGTCTGTAAATGGGGACTTATGTCTTGGTAATATGGGCTTGAAGGAGTCACTATAAAGGTGTGGTACATGTCTGTTAAACTGGGTCATGTATGGGCATGGTATATAATGGGACAATGTAAGGAATGTCACTATAAAAGGTGTGGTACATGTACTGTTAAAACTGGGGACATGCTTAGGCGTTGGTAATATGGGAATGTAAGGATGTCACTATAAAAGGTGTTGGTAATGTCTGTTAAAAACTGGGACATGTAGGCATGGTAATATGGGATGTAAGGATGTCACTATACATGGTGTGGTAATGTCTGTTAAACTGGGACATGTAGGCATGGTAATGATGGGAATGTAAGGATGTCACTATAAAGGTGTGGAATGTCTGTTAACACTGGGACATGTAGGCTATGGTAATATGGGAATTAAGGATGTCACTCATATAAAGGATGTGGTAAATGTCTGTTAAACTGGGACATGTTTTTTTTTTTTTTGGCATGGTAATATGGGAATTTTAAGGATTTCCCCCTTTTTTTTATTTTACCCCCCCCCCCTGGTCCCTTTTTTTTTTTTTAGGCATGGTAATATGGGAATGTAGGATGGTTAACTAATAAAGGTGTGGGTAATGTCTGTTTAATCTGGGACATTTAGGCCCTCAATTTTACTTGTCAATATGGGGAATGTAAAGGATGTCACTATTAAGGTGTGGTAATGTCTGTTAAATCTGGGACCATGTAGGCATGGTAATATGGTAATGTAAGGATGTCAATATAAAGGTGTGGTTAATGTCTGTTAAAACCAGGATCATGTAGGCATGGTAATATGGGAATGTAAGGATGTCACTATTTAAAGAGGTGTGGTAATGTCTGTCAAACCTGGAACATGGTAGGCATGGTAATATGGGAATGTAAGGGTGTCACTATTAAAGGTGTGGTAATGTCTGTTAAACTGGGACATGTAGGCATGGTAATATGGGAATGTAAGGATGTCACTATAAAGGTGTGGTAATGTCTGTTAAAACTGACATATAAGGCATGGTAACTTATGGGAATGTAAGGATGTCACTATTAAAGGTGTGGGGTGTTAAACTGGGGACATATAGGCATGTAGTAAGGAATGCATGGTAATATGGTATGCCTAAAATGTGGTAATATGGGATGTAAGGATGTCACTATAAAGGTGTGGTAATGTCTGTTAAACTGGGACATGTAGGCATGGTAATATGGGAATGTAAGGATGTCACTATAAAGGTGTGGTAATGTCTGTTAAACTGGGACATGTAGGCATGGTAATATGGGAATGTAAGGATGTCACTATAAAGGTGTGGTAATGTCTGTTAAACCAGGACATGTAGGCATGGTAATATGGGAATGTAAGGATGTCACTATAAAGGTGTGGTAATGTCTGTTAAACTGGGACATGTAGGCATGGTAATATGGGAATGTAAGGATGTCACTATAAAGGTGTGGTAATGTCTGTTAAACTGGGACATGTAGGCATGGTAATATGGGAATGTAAGGATGTCACTATAAAGGTGTGGTAATGTCTGTTAAACTGGGACATGTAGGCATGGTAATATGGGAATGTAAGGATGTCACTATAAAGGTGTGGTAATGTCTGTTAAACTGGGACATGTAGGCATGGTAATATGGGAATGTAAGGATGTCACTATAAAGGTGTGGTAATGTCTGTTAAACTGGGACATGTAGGCATGGTAATATGGGAATGTAAGGATGTCACTATAAAGGTGTGGTAATGTCTGTTAAACTGGGACATGTAGGCATGGTAATATGGGAATGTAAGGATGTCACTATCAAGGTGTGGTAATGTCTGTTAAACTGGGACATGTAGGCATGGTAATATGGGAATGTAAGGATGTCACTATCAAGGTGTGGTAATGTCTGTTAAACTGGGACATGTAGGCATGGTAATATGGGAATGTAAGGATGTCACTATAAAGGTGTGGTAATGTCTGTTAAACTGGGACATGTAGGCATGGTAATATGGGAATGTAAGGATGTCACTATCAAGGTGTGGTAATGTCTGTTAAACTGGGACATGTAGGCATGGTAATATGGGAATGTAAGGATGTCACTATAAAGGTGTGGTAATGTCTGTTAAACTGGGACATGTAGGCATGGTAATATGGGAATGTAAGGATGTCACTATAAAGGTGTGGTAATGTCTGTTAAACTGGGACATGTAGGCATGGTAATATGGGAATGTAAGGATGTCACTATAAAGGTGTGGTAATGTCTGTTAAACTGGGACATGTAGGCATGGTAATATGGGAATGTAAGGATGTCACTATAAAGGTGTGGTAATGTCTGTTAAACTGGGACATGTAGGCATGGTAATATGGGAATGTAAGGATGTCACTATAAAGGTGTGGTAATGTCTGTTAAACTGGGACATGTAGGCATGGTAATATGGGAATGTAAGGATGTCACTATAAAGGTGTGGTAATGTCTGTTAAACTGGGACATGTAGGCATGGTAATATGGGAATGTAAGGATGTCACTATAAAGGTGTGGTAATGTCTGTTAAACTGGGACATGTAGGCATGGTAATATAGGAATGTAAGGATGTCACTATAAAGGTGTGGTAATGTCTGTTAAACTGGGACATGTAGGCATGGTAATATGGGAATGTAAGGATGTCACTATAAAGGTGTGGTAATGTCTGTTAAACTGGGACATGTAGGCATGGTAATATGGGAATGTAAGGATGTCACTATAAAGGTGTGGTAATGTCTGTTAAACTGGGACATGTAGGCATGGTAATATGGGAATGTAAGGATGTCACTATAAAGGTGTGGTAATGTCTGTTAAACTGGGACATGTAGGCATGGTAATATGGGAATGTAAGGATGTCACTATAAAGGTGTGGTAATGTCTGTTAAACTGGGACATGTAGGCATGGTAATATGGGAATGTAAGGATGTCACTATAAAGGTGTGGTAATGTCTGTTAAACTGGGACATGTAGGCATGGTAATATGGGAATGTAAGGATGTCACTATAAAGGTGTGGTAATGTCTGTTAAACTGGGACATGTAGGCATGGTAATATGGGAATGTAAGGATGTCACTATCAAGGTGTGGTAATGTCTGTTAAACTGGGACATGTAGGCATGGTAATATGGGAATGTAAGGATGTCACTATAAAGGTGTGGTAATGTCTGTTAAACTGGGACATGTAGGCATGGTAATATGGGAATGTAAGGATGTCACTATAAAGGTGTGGTAATGTCTGTTAAACTGGGACATGTAGGCATGGTAATATGGGAATGTAAGGATGTCACTATAAAGGTGTGGTAATGTCTGTTAAACTGGGACATGTAGGCATGGTAATATGGAATGTAAGGATGTCACTATAAAGGTGTGGTAATGTCTGTTAAACTGGGACATGTAGGCATGGTATATGGGAATGTAAGGATGTCACTATCAAGGTGTGGTAATGTCTGTTAAACTGGGACATGTAGGCATGGTAATATGGGAATGTAAGGATGTCACTATAAAGGTGTGGTAATGTCTGTTAAACTGGGACATGTAGGCATGGTAATATGGGAATGTAAGGATGTCACTATCAAGGTGTGGTAATGTCTGTTAAACTGGGACATGTAGGCATGGTAATATGGGAATGTAAGGATGTCACTATCAAGGTGTGGTAATGTCTGTTAAACTGGGACATGTAGGCATGGTAATATGGGAATGTAAGGATGTCACTATCAAGGTGTGGTAATGTCTGTTAAACTGGGACATGTAGGCATGGTAATATGGGAATGTAAGGATGTCACTATCAAGGTGTGGTAATGTCTGTTAAACTGGGACATGTAGGCATGGTAATATGGGAATGTAAGGATGTCACTATCAAGGTGTGGTAATGTCTGTTAAACTGGGACATGTAGGCATGGTAATATAGGAATGTAAGGATGTCACTATCAAGGTGTGGTAATGTCTGTTAAACTGAGACATGTAGGCATGGTAATATGGGAATGTAAGGATGTCACTATCAAGGTGTGGTAATGTCTGTTAAACTGGGACATGTAGGCATGGTAATATGGGAATGTAAGGATGTCTTTATAAAGGTGTGGTCATCGTTAGCTTTTGGTACATTATACACAGTTAATGTTCTGCCTGTACAATATCATTTTGTGTTACTTGATACAGCTAAATAATTCAGTACTGTTTGACAATGGTATTTACTAAAGAGACAACATGTTTTTCACCCATCAATGGAAGTAAAAGCTTCAATCCATATAAAACCTCCTGCTTATTTCCATGTTGTTGCCAAACAATACTATTAAGTTCCTCTTTCAACAAAATGAAATGTAAACAAGTTCAATATCCTAACGTAAAGATGTTTTTTATCGGTAATGGTAAAGCCCGTCTCTGAAAACAGGGAAATGGCTGCCTTATCAATCTGATCGCTTCAAAATGCCAAGAGCATCTCAAGTCAAGCTGGCTTCATCAAGATGTGTAATAAACAACCTGAAGTTGTATGTGCAAACTTTGCTCAGGAGTTACTTCAGAACAACAGTGGAAGAGAAGTGTAATAGTCACTTTAACACATTAATTTCATTTTGTTGCAATGAAATTAATAAAGATAATTCAAATAATATAATATTTTCATGAAGACTAAAATTTCAATTAAACCTCAGCAACGTATTGTCTCTGTCAAACACCATTTAATATCATCTTAACACTACTCTTCCCCATATCGCTTAATGATATTCTTCAAAATTTTGCTTGTCTGTCATCTTTTTATTGAAGCTTGGAAATATTTGTATTTCAATCAATTTTATTGACGAGATGTTAGTTGTATTTCAATCAATTTTATTGACGAGATATTAGTCAAAGGATTGTATAACAGGCTTAACCTATGGCTGTATAAATTCTTTTTTTCTTGAAGCTTGGATATTTGAGGGGCATTTGACCAGTACCACGTAAAAATAAAAGATGGGTAACAAGAGTACATTTCTCTTGACATAATCACCAATATTTTGCTCCAATAAGAGAGTATGACTTTCCTCTCTACATAAGTACAGATACTGTCACTCAAGCTAGTGGATACAGGGCCGATGGCCACACACACAACGCTGGCTACATATGACCTGGCTGGGTCGTGATGTTTTGATGAAAACTGTACACCGCTGCCCAACCTGTCTGAGATTAGAGCTGCTCACAGAGGGACTAACAGGCCAACAGAACTAGGAGCCCTGCCAATACTGATAACTAACATGTTTTTTTGGTGTATTATTAGAAAAATCTGAGACCTCTGACATCACCAGGCCAACCCTGTGTAGCAGGTACACTTACACTGGGCTCTTTGTGCAAAAACTGGAGCTTGTAATATCACCACAGTAGCTCACCATATTACAGAAACTCAAGCTCATAATATCACCACAGTAGCTCACCATATTACAGAAACTAGAGCTCGTAATATCACCACAGTAGCTCACCATATTACAGAAACTAGAGCTCGTAATATCACCACAGTAGCTCACCATATTACAGAAACTAGAGCTCGTAATATCACCACAGTAGCTCACCATATTACAGAAACTAGAGCTCGTAATATCACCACAGTAGCTCACCATATTACAGAAACTAGAGCTCGTAATATCACCACAGTAGCTCACCATATTACAGAAACTAGAGCTTGTAATATCACCACAGTAGCTCACTATACTACAGAAACTAGAGCCCGTTATATCACCACAGTAGCTCACCATATTACAGAAACTGGAGCTCATAATATCACCACAGTAGCTCACCATATTACAGAAACTAGAGCTCGTAATATCACCACAGTAGCTCACCATATTACAGAAACTAGAGCTCGTAATATCACCACAGTAGCTCACCATATTACAGAAACTAGAGCTCGTAATATCACCACAGTAGCTCACCATATTACAGATACTAGAGCTTGTAATATCACCACAGTAGCTCACCATATTACAGAAACTAGAGCTCATAATATCACCACAGTAGCTCACCATATTACAGATACTAGAGCTTGTAATATCACCACAGTAGCTCACCATATTATAGATACTAGAGCTTGTAATATCACCACAGTAGCTCACCTTATTACAGAAACTAGAGCTCGTAATATCACCACAGTAGCTCACCATATTACAGAAACTAGAGCTTGTAATATCACCACAGTAGCACACTATACTACAGAAACTATAGCTTGTAATATCACCACAGTAGCTCACTATATTACAGAAACTAGAGCTCGTAATATCACCACAGTAGCTCGTCATATTACAGAAACTAGAGCTTATAATATCACCACAGTACCTCATCACCATATTACAGATACTAGAGCTCGTAATATCACCACAGTAGCTCACCATATTACAGAAACTAGAGCTTGAAATATCACCACAGTAGCTCACCATATTACAGATACTAGAGCTTGTAATATCACCACAGTAGATCACCTTATTACAGAAACTAGAGCTCGTAATATCACCACAGTAGCTCACCATATTACAGAAACTAGAGCTTGTAATATCACCACAGTAGCTCACTATACTACAGAAACTAGAGCCCGTTATATCACCACAGTAGCTCACCATATTACAGAAACTGGAGCTCGTAATATCACCACAGTAGCTCACCATATTACAGAAACTAGAGCTCGTAATATCACCACAGTAGCTCACCATATTACAGAAACTAGAGCTCGTAATATCACCACAGTAGCTCACCATATTACAGAAACTAGAGCTCGTAATATCACCACAGTAGCTCACCATATTACAGAAACTAGAGCTTGTAATATCACCACAGTAGCTCACTATATTACAGAAACTAGAGCTCGTAATATCACCACAGTAGCTCACCATATTACAGAAACTAGAGCTTGTAATATCACCACAGTAGCTCACCACATTACAGATACTAGAGCTCGTAATATCACCACAGTAGCTCACCTTATTACAGAAACTAGAGCTCGTAATATCACCACAGTAGCTCACTACATTACAGAAACTAGAGCTTGTAATATCACCACAGTAGCTCACCATATTACAGAAACTAGAGCTCGTAATATCACCACAGTAGCTCACCATATTACAGAAACTAGAGCTCGTACTAGAGCTCGTAATATCACCACAGTAGCTCACAATATTACAGAAACTAGAGCTTATAATATCACCACAGTAGTTCACCATATTACAGATACTAGAGCTTGTAATATCCCCACAATAGCTCACCATATTACAGAAACTAGAGCTTGTAATATCACCACATTAGCTCACCATATTACAGAAACTAGAGCGCCTAATATCTCTACACTTGCTCACCATATTACACAACAGATCACAAATTCGCAAGATCCATTCTGTACTTTCGGAGAAATAGCGAACAAGACTTTTTAAAGATGCTCCACCGCTGACAAATGGTATTTTTTCACTATCAAATACAGCAGCAGACGATTTAGTATTTTTCTTCAGTTACAAAAGTTACTTACTTTACACCATTACCGCTGTCGAAAAGTTTGAGCTTCTAATTTTACTTCAAGTTAAAAATATAAAAAAATAATTAATTGCATTCTGAAAAAATTCTGTGGCACTATATCCTATATGGAATGAAGTACTGATTGCGCATGACCCAAAGGCAAAATAAATTATTTTATATTACTTTTTGTGTTAATTAGACATATGTATACAAGATTAAACACTAATTATTGTTCAAATGATGAATATCGTTTATGCTCTGTCGGCGGTGGAGCATCTTTAAAGGGCCGATGGATGGATGGACAGATGGCATGGACAGACATTGAACTAGGGAAGAAAGCCCATCATCTGATGATGGCTATATACTTAAACTACTTCCATGTATAGTCTTTGTATTGACAGACAACAAATTATTTATTCATTCTATTGTTTTCATATTTAAAGCTGAATTGAACATGATATAAAGACATTTTGATTTTATTTTTATGTTTGAAGAAAGAAGATTTGCACAAACTGACAAAAGTATCACTTAATTTTCCAAATCTATCATAAGGTAGACCGTTCCTTCTCCATGGCTTCCTCTGAGGAAATCTGTTTTCTTGATAATTTAATCTTAAAAGTTCTTATGAAATTAGGCTACGAAGATCACCACAAAACACATCAAGATCAATCGACACCTTCCTTACTGTGATTGAAATCAACATGACAGTCGTACATTATAACATGACACTTGAACAACATCAAAGTAAATAATCCTCCATTCCTCTAATATATGTAACAGAAATGTTCAAGGTCGTCGTTTTATCAGATAGGATCAGGAATTTCCTATTACCTAAATCTAGCACTTAACAGAACGAGCTGTAAAAATCGGGGTAAGTAAGTGAGGGAAGGAACAGGTCAAGTATTTCTCCAACACAACATGCATTCCTCACTCATTCCTCACTCGGAGGTTGTATAATGTTATAGGCAGCCTGATTAAAAGCCGTCAGTTAAACTGATGTTAGAACTGGGAACACTTGGTTGTGGTGTACAGAGCGGAACATTAATATGATAATCTACAGTTATAACTCACGTTCTCTTTGTACACACGACGTACTTGTGTATGTTTCACATTTACAGGACCAGCTCCTGACTATCTAAACTTAATTTCCTTGTTTTCGATATGGATGTTGATATTTAGAATATCTCCCAGTTCCTTTTAACAGAAAAAACTATCAGTGAAACTTCATGAAGTTGCCATAGTACCACCTCGAGTAATAATTATCGTATTCAACCAAATAAACGCCCCATCCCGATAGCAATGCAACCCTCCTCATTTTTTTTATCTCAATTTCACTTACCTCGAATTAAATGCAGACAAAAAATATGAAAATTATTTAGGTTTTTTCATCTGGTTTCTTTTGTAAATTGATGGCTTATATTTTTAATTACTGTGCAACATTATTTTTTGAAAGGCTAGTCCCCTTAAGTTAAAGAGCCTTCCTTAAAATCTGTAATGCTTTCCTACTTTAAGTTAAGGAATTCCTCAAAGTTTAAGAAATGATCATGAAACTGGGCCCTGGATATTTATAAGGTTGAATACAGTTCGTTCATTTGAATATAAGAAAAGTTTTGATTTAGCAGGATCAACAACATGGCCCAAATTAACCAAGTATTCAAGTTATATCAATTCAAGTTTAGCAGTTTCCATGGTAAATTTTGTAACTAAATCAAAGATTTCTTTTTTTTGAAATTTGTCTTATAATGTAATTGAAAGATAAGTTTGTATCTGAGAGAGAGAGACTATATTACTCAGTTTTTAGAAATCAGACTTTGTCTCCCTTGAAATATTGCCACTGATTTAAAGTTGATAGGTGTCCAGGGTAGATAACTCTATCCGGAGGAATGACTCAATAGTGGTTATCCTTTTTTGTAGACTCTTCTCTATCATTTTTATGCCATTAATTTTGTGAAAATCACGTTGTTTTCTCTGTAAAATACAATGTTTTTCTCAAAATCACTCCCAATTTTGCAAACTAGATAGCCAAAACTTCTCTTCTCTTTTAACCCTTTTACCACATGTAGCGCCTTTGGAGGCCTTTAAAGTGACTTAAATCAAAATCTCTCTGAAGTCTTTCCTATATATGTAACTCAAGTTCAGATGACTCATAAACTCCAAAATGAGTTGTGTGAAAGTAATGTTTCAAAGAGAAATCGTCAAAGTATTTGTCTCTGAATCAATTTTTATCAAAACATTACCAATTGGTATGCCATCTTCAGAGATATTGATTGATCCGTTGAGGTGGACGTCTGCAATGTCGTTCACCTGTGGCTGCGTGTCAATCACTGTTCATATTTATAGATTTCATCAATTATCAGTACCTACAAATATTGATAAGTGATAAACTTCTGTTCATCACAACTCCAGCCTTTCTCATTAGCGCTTCAGCACAGTGATAATTACTTATCTTACAAATGTGGAAAGTATTTACACTAGACATGCATGAAATACTCTCTTGTGTTCGGTAAGGTTAAGTGTCCTATTTACAATCGGAGTCATTTAAGGACACTCTCCAATGTGTGGAAAGTATTAAGATGTGCGAATATCTGTATGTTTTGGGAGGCTGCAGTATGTTTGTGTTGCGAATATAGTGGAAATGTAATATAGTGGAACTCTTGCTCTTTTTATAACGTAATTTCACTGTAACATTAAGCTGAAGACACTCAACAAGCAAACCCCGCCCGGCCACATCTTATTAGCACACCCCGCCCAGACACATTTTACTAACACACCCCGCCCAGACACATTTTACTAACACACCCCTCCCAGACACATTTTACTAACACACCCCGCCCAGACACATTTTACTAACACACCCCGCCCAGACACATTTTAGTTAACACACCCCGCCCAGACACATTTTACTAACACACCCCGCCCAGACACATTTTACTAACACACCCCGCCCAGACACATTTTACTAACACACCCCGCCCAGGACACATTTTACTATCCCTTTTTCCCTTTTATGCTGAGCACTCTAATCAGAGAGCCCAGGACTAACACCCTTTAACACACGCAGGACACATTGTACCTCTCCAGCCAGGGGACAGAACCTATAGAGCATTGTAGTCATAACCATCCTTGAGCCAGTACACATTTTACTAACACACTGACACATTTTACAGTGAAAAGCAACGGACAACATTAAACCAGTCGTTTATCCCTTTTCCCTTTTCATGCTGACACAGTGTAACAGCACTCAGTAAAAACTTCCCCTTTATAGACTGGGGCTGTGTCTCAGCCAGGGGACAGGGGCTGGGGAGGGGCTAGTAGTAATATGTCAGATGAACCTTAACCACTCTCTGATAACCAGAAAAGCATGTCCAACCAACAGTCAATATGTATCCTAGGGCAGCACTTTAACCAACGGTTTACACAGTGATACAGCAGGTCATTATAGCTAGTGGAAGGATGTCAGACACCTTAACCACTCAGCTAACACAGTGATACAGAGGTGGGGGCTAGTGGTAATAATGTCAGACACACCTTAACCACTCGGCTAACACAGTGATACAGAGGTAGAGGGCTAGTGGTAATATGTCAGACACCTTAACCACTCGGCTAAACACAGTTATACAGAGGTGGAGGGTTAGTTGGTAATATGTCAGACACCTTAACCACTCGGCTAACACAGTGATACAGAGGTGGAGGGCTAGTGGTAATATGTCAGACACCTTAACCACTCGGCTAACACAGTGATACAGAGGTGGAGGGCTAGTGGTAATATGTCAGACACCTTAACCACTCGGCTAACACAGTGATACAGAGGTGGAGGGCTAGTGGTAATATGTCAGACACCTTAACCACTCGGCTAACACAGTGATACAGAGGTGGAGGGCTAGTGGTAATATGTCAGACACCTTAACCACTCGGCTAACACAGTGATACAGAGGTGGAGGGTTAGTGGTAATATGTCAGACACCTTAACCATTCGGCTAACACAGTGATACAGAGGTGGAGGGCTAGTGGTAATATGTCAGACACCTTAACCACTCAGCTAACACAGTGATACAGAGATGGAGGGCTAGTGGTAATATGTCAGACACCTTAACCACTCGGCTAACACAGTGATACAGAGGTGGAGGGCTAGTGGTAATATGTCAGACACCTTAACCACTCGGCTAACACAGTGATACAGAGGTGGAGGGCTAGTGGTAATATGTCAGACACCTTAACCACTCAGCTAACACAGTGATACAGAGGTGGAGGGCTAGTGGTAATATGTCAGACACCTTAACCACTCGGCTAACACAGTGATACAGAGGTGGAGGGCTAGTGGTAATATGTCAGACACCTTAACCACTCGGCTAACACAGTAATACAGAGGTGGAGGGCTAGTGGTAATATGTCAGACACCTTAACCACTTGGCTAACACAGTGATACAGAGGTGGAGGCTAGTGGTAATATGTCAGACACCTTAACCACTCGGCTAACACAGTGATACAGAGGTGGAGGGCTAGTGGTAATATGTCAGACACCTTAACCACTCGGCTAACACAGTAATACAGAGGTGGAGGGCTAGTGGTAATATGTCAGACACCTTAACCACTCAGCTAACACAGTGATACAGAGATGGAGGGCTAGTGGTAATATGTCAGACACCTTAACCACTCAGCTAACACAGTGATACAGAGGTGGAGGGCTAGTGGTAATATGTCAGACACCTTAACCACTCGCTAACACAGTGATACAGAGGTGGAGGGCTAGTGGTAATATGTCAGACACCTTAACCACTCGGCTAACACAGTGATACAGATGTGGAGGGCTAGTGGTAATATGTCAGACACCTTAACCACTCGGCTAACACAGTGATACAGAGGTGGAGGGCTAGTGGTAATATGTCAGACACCTTAAACCACTCCGCTAACACAGTGATACAGAGGTGGAGGGCTAGTGGTAATATGTCAGACACCTTAACCACTCGGCTAACACAGTGATACAGAGGTGGAGGGCTTAGTGGTAATATGTCAGACACCTTAACCACTCGGCTAACACAGTGATACAGAGGTGGAGGGCTAGTGGTAATATGTCAGACACCTTAACCACTCGGCTAACACAGTGATACAGAGGTGGAGGACTAGTGGTAATATGTCAGACACCTTAACCACTCGGCTAACACAGTGATACAGAGGTGGAGGGCTAGTGGTAATATGTCAGACACCTTAACCACTCGGCTAACACAGTAATACAGAGGTGGAGGGCTAGTGGTAATATGTCAGACACCTTAACCACTCGGCTAACACAGTGATACAGAGGTGGAGGGCTAGTGGTAATATGTCAGACACCTTAACCACTCGGCTAACACAGTGATACAGAGGTGGAGGGCTAGTGGTAATATGTCAGACACCTTAACCACTCGGCTAACACAGTGATACAGAGGTGGAGGGCTAGTGGTAATATGTCAGACACCTTAACCACTCGGCTAACACAGTGATACAGAGGTGGAGGGCTAGTGGTAATATGTCAGACACCTTAACCACTCGGCTAACACAGTGATACAGAGGTGGAGGGCTAGTGGTAATATGTCAGACACCTTAACCACTCGGCTAACACAGTGATACAGAGGTGGAGGGCTAGTGGTAATATGTCAGACACCTTTAACCACTCGGCTAACACAGTGATACAGAGGTGGAGGGCTAGTGGTAATATGTCAGACACCTTAACCACTCGGCTAACACAGTGATACAGAGGTGGAGGGCTAGTGGTAATATGTCAGACACCTTAACCACTCGGCTAACACAGTGATACAGAGGTGGAGGGCTAGTGGTAATATGTCAGACACCTTAACCACTCGGCTAACACAGTGCAGAGGTGGAGGGCTAGTGGTAATATGTCAGACACCTTAACCACTGGCTAACACATACAGAGGTGGAGGGCTAGTGGTAATATGTCAGACACCTTAACCACTCGGCTAACACAGTGATACAGAGGTGGAGGGCTAGTGGTAATATGTCAGACACCTTAACCACTCGGCTAACACAGTGATACAGAGGTGGAGGGCTAGTGGTAATATGTCAGACACCTTAACCACTCGGCTAACACAGTGATACAGAGGTGGAGGGTTAGTTGTAATATGTCAGACACCTTAACCACTAACGGCTAACACAGTGATACAGAGGTGGAGGGCTAGTGGTAATATGTCAGACACCTTAACCACTCGGCTAACACAGTGAAAACAGAGGTGGAGGGCTAGTGGTAATATGTCAGACACCTTAACCACTCGGCTAACACAGTGATACAGAGGTGGAGGGCTAGTGGTAATATGTCAGACACCTTAACACACTCAGCTAAACACAGTGATACAGAGGTGGAGGGCTAGTGGTAATATGTCAGACACCTTAACCACTCGGCTAACACAGTGATACAGAGGTGGAGGGCTAGTGGTAATATGTCAGACACCTTAACCACTTGGCTAACACAGTGATACAGAGGTGGAGGGCTAGTGGTAATATGTCAGACACCTTAACCACTCGGCTAACACAGTAATACAGAGGTGGAGGGCTAGTGGTAATATGTCAGACACCTTAACCACTCGGCTAACACAGTGATACAGAGGTGGAGGGCTAGTGGTAATATGTCAGACACCTTAACCACTCGGCTAACACAGTGATACAGAGGTGGAGGGCTAGTGGTAATATGTCAGACACCTTAACCACTCGGCTAACACAGTGATACAGAGGTGGAGGGCTAGTGGTAATATGTCAGACACCTTAACCACTCGGCTAACACAGTGATACAGAGGTGGAGGGCTAGTGGTAATATGTCAGACACCTTAACCACTCGGCTAACACAGTGATACAGAGGTGGAGGGCTAGTGGTAATATGTCAGACACCTTAACCACTCGGCTAACACAGTGATACAGAGGTGGAGGGCTAGTGGTAATATGTCAGACACCTTAACCACTCGGCTAACACAGTAATACAGAGGTGGAGGGCTAGTGGTAATATGTCAGACACCTTAACCACTCGGCTAACACAGTGATACAGAGGTGGAGGGCTAGTGGTAATATGTCAGACACCTTAATCACTCGATTAACACAGTGATACAGAGGTGGAGGGTATAGGCTAGTGGTAATATGTCAGACACCTTAACCACTCATGGCTAACACAGTAATACAGAGGTGGAGGGCTAGTGGTAATATGTCAGACACCTTAACCACTCAGCTAACACAGTGATACAGAGGTGGAGGGCTAGTGGTAATATGTCAGACACCTTAACCACTCAGCTAACACAGTGATACAGAGGTGGAGGGATAGTGGTAATATGTCAGACACTTTAACCACTCAGCTAACACAGTGATACAGAGGTGGAGGGCTAGTGGTAATATGTCAGACACCTTAACCACTCGGCTAACACAGTGATACAGAGGTGGAGGGCTAGTGGTAATATGTCAGACACCTTAACCACTCGGCTAACACAGTGATACAGAGGTGGAGGGCTAGTGGTAATATGTCAGACACCTTAACCACTCGGCTAACACAGTGATACAGAGGTGGAGGGCTAGTGGTAATATGTCAGACACCTTAACCACTTGGCTAACACAGTGATACAGAGGTGGAGGGCTAGTGGTAATATGTCAGACACCTTAACCACTCCGCTAACACAGTGATACAGAGGTGGAGGGCTAGTGGTAATATGTCAGACACCTTAACCACTCGGCTAACACAGTGATACAGAGGTGGAGGGCTAGTGGTAATATGTCAGACACCTTAACCACTCGGCTAACACAGTGATACAGAGGTGGAGGGCTAGTGGTAATATGTCAGGACACCTTAACCACTCGGCTAACACAGTGATACAGAGGTGGAGGGGTGAATAGTGGTAATATGTCAGACACCTTAACCACTCGGCTAACACAGTGATACAGAGGTGGAGGGCTAGTGGTAATATGTCAGACACCTTAACCACTCGGCTAACACAGTGATACAGAGGTGGAGGGCTAGTGGTAATATGTCAGACACCTTAACCACTTGGCTAACACAGTGATACAGAGGTGGAGGGCTAGTGGTAATATGTCAGACACCTTAACCACTCGGCTAACACAGTGATACAGAGGTGGAGGGCTAGTGGTAATATGTCAGACACCTTAACCACTAGGCTAACACAGTGATACAGAGGTGGAGGGCTAGTGGTAATATGTCAGACACCTTAACCACTCGGCTAACACAGTGATACAGAGGTCGAGGGCTAGTGGTAATATGTCAGACACCTTAACCACTCGGCTAACACAGTGATACAGAGGTGGAGGGCTAGTGGTAATATGTCAGACACCTTAACCACTCGGCTAACACAGTGATACAGAGGTGGAGGGCTAGTGGTAATATGTCAGACACCTTAACCACTCGGCTAACACAGTGATACAGAGGTGGAGGGCTAGTGGTAATATGTCAGACACCTTAACCACTCAGCTAACACAGTGATACAGAGGTGGAGGGCTAGTGGTAATATGTCAGACACCTTAACCACTAGGCTAACACAGTGATACAGAGGTGGAGGGCTAGTGGTAATATGTCAGACACCTTAACCACTCGGTTAACACAGTGATACAGAGGTGGAGGGCTAGTGGTAATATGTCAGACACCTTAACCACTCGGCTAAACACAGTGATACAGAGGTGAGGCTAGTGGATGTCAGACACCTTAACCACTTGTGTTAACACAGTGATACAGAGGTGGAGGCTAGTGGTAATATTCAGACACCTTAACCACTCGGCTAAACACAGTGATACAGAGGTGGAGGGCTAGTGGTAATATGTTGGACTGCCTTCTAATTCTGTATTTCACAGAAGTTGACATTTTGTTAATGATATATATATAATTACCCCCTTTGTACCATATAAAATTTTTTTTTCTATACCGTATTCGACCCAGTAAGAGCTCATGACCCTACGAGTGCCCCTCCCCGTTTTTGTGGCCTCTATTTCAATTGCCTATATGAATAAAGACCAAAACTACACAAAACTGTAAAGATTTACAATAACTTTGTCTTATTAGCTCTTATTTTTTTACATTCTGTAAACACTCTGTGACAATCCATTGTACCCCCTAACAGAGGAGGAGGTTATAAAAGTTATATTTTAATATCATACCTAATGTTTATAACACTTGTGCTAAGTGAAACACATACAGATTGGTCAAGGACTGTATTTACCCTAGTGGTAACATGTGACCACCAGACACCTTAACCACTCGGACTAACAAAGTGAATACAGAACAGGGATGAGTGGTACTCATCACAAAAATATTCTCAGACACCTTAACCAGGTTAAAAAATAACACAGTGATTGGTCCCTGACGAGGTGGAGTGCTACCCCTCAAGTAATATTCCCCTGTGCAAGGCCCTCGGAAAAAATATATACATCTTCTTCTGGTAACATAATACCTTCATATCACATTTTGCCCACTAGGCCATAAATGCATATAACCCCCCCCCCCCCCCCCCCATCCCATGGATTTTAAATGTTTTACAACTGTTGTATCCCATATAATTACATGAACATGGTGTTTCCAATGTGAATCGTGACATAAAAATGCAATGCGACAGATTAGTGATACCGTGAATAGTACTTTGAATATGGTAAAGCTTTAAAACATAAGCTGGCCTTATTTCTTTTAAACATGTTGTATTACAGACATCGAGAAATTTGCCAGTAAGATGGACATGTCCGGCAAAATCTGACTCGGACCACCTGTTTTAAAATCTGGTCCGGACCGGTAGAAATGGTGTCTCTGAAATTTGATGCAGGAATCATGAAAACAGCTGCCAGGATACTAATAGCAGGAAGTTATGTTTACTTCAAAAATTTACATTAATGTTCGGTCCGGCAAACTCAGTCATTGCCAGTTCGAATGTCCAGCCATATTTCTAAAACTTTCGCGATGTCTAGTACTACATAATATATGTAATGTATAACAAAATGTCACTTTAAAAAAAAACGTGCCAAGTACATATATGGTTAAAATATGGCTGACTTTTTTTAGGTTTATTGTCCACAACATACATTTTGGTTCCTCTTTGTTACAATTTTAAGCGTCCATGACATTAATATTTATTACGGCAAATAAGTATTATGGTTTTTTTACATACATTTATGCTTTTATTGACAGAATGTCAGCAAACTCTGGTGCGATCGAATCTAACAAGACTTATTTACCATAATAAATGATAGCAGGTATTTTAAGTGTAGTGGCAAAAAAGCAACTTCTTTTGTTATAACAAAACTAACAAACAATCTTATTTATTACAATGTATGATTTTTTAGTAAATTTTGTTACAAAGTCTATTCTTAATTGTTACATCATTGCAGTTGTTACATTGTTTAACATTTTTGTACAAGTCTGCCATTTTGTGAATACACAAAATTGTAAACAACCGTTTTTTTCACGGTTAGCGAGCACCTGCCTTAGGTGCTGTACATATCGAGATGACCCATATATGTCCTCGCTTCAACTCTCTCAATGCGCCTTGTATATAATCATTTATACACATTGATTTTAATATATTATTTACATATCTTCTTCTATGTTTTTAACTTTTTTTTCATAATTCAATTGAATAATATTTGTTAATTCGTGCCCCCGAGTGGCCGCGTTTTTTTATAACGCGAGAAACAAAGAGCGAACAGTTACACACATCGAGTGATTATGCAGGATTCGCAAACAAAATGTCGACATGTTTCTCTGTGCATTAGCTAACACACGTGATACGGCGGACCACCTGCTCTCGGTTACTGCACGCGGCCTCCTCGCGCAGCCGTTCAGGTCAAAAAACTACCCTGAATATGATATCTAGCGGACAAACCGACTGGACAATGGGGATATATAATGGTACTTACCGCGGAGGAGCCCTGCCTGTCCTCTTGGAATACATAAATTTGTAAATATATGGCGTCTATGCTCTTTCACACCTTCCAATACAGAGAGTTACTCTGACCCGAATACCGAGGCGAGTGACCTAGTTTCACAGCAAGCATGTAGAGCTCTAGCCAATAGACATTCACTGTATTATCGTAATAAAATGCAAGGGGAAAATCAACATGGCACCGGGTTATTCTGGGTCAAACCAGTGGCCTTATTACTAGTGTAGCTCGTGACGCACAAGGGAGAGTTAGCCAGGACTGACCGCCAGGACAATGAACCTGCCTTATTTATAGGCAGAAAAATAGATTTCTCTCTCGTACATATTAGTGATGCTAGGGTCTTTGTGAGGAATTGATCGCAAACAGCAGTATTCATTACATAGCAGGTCAACAGTACCGGGCACATAGCGTATCTCATTGAGCAGGGTAGCCTTGAATTACAGTCCAATTAAAAACAGGCTCGTCAAGCGCGGACATCAAAGGCGCCGCGCTGGCCCCCGTTGTGGATACGCAGATTCATCTACAATAGCAGTTTACAATTCTTTTATTGATTTTTCTTCCATATAAAAGTTAAAAATGATGGTATTGATCAGGGTATAAATTGTAACACTACTTCTGTGACCCCAGACCTATCTGTGAAAAAAGAAACCAGCGTATCTAATTACAGGTTAAAACTGAACAGGCGCAAACAAAACATGTAATTGATTAGTCTCATTCTGCTTTTCATTTGATATTCATCTCTTATATTGGATGGGACTGTTTCATATTGATAAATAATTAAAATCCTTGGTACTATACCCGTGTTTTACGTGACTGTGCTATGTATTTGACATGTTTTTAAATCGATTTCAATAATGGAACTGAGGTCGCTAGGTAGTTAAATTAAGGACGTCGATGTTTAATCGTGCCGTTTCATTCAACTTTCACATGAAATAATAAAACGTTTCTGTGACCAAAAGACGAACTATACATATACTGTGGACTATAGGCCTTCATTACTGAATAAGAGAGATTAATAACGGTGGTGTGAATGGATATCTTGTTATCAGGAGATTCATTCTAAACTATGATTTTAATCGCGCCTTCTTGAAGAACACGGATTTTTGGTTAAAAGTAGACGAGGGCTTAAGTTAATCCATTAGTCCATCCTTGATATTGCAGGGGTTACTATCTCAGTCGTTGTAGCCACCCCTTGATATTGCAGGGGTTACTATCTCAATCGTTATACCCACCCCTGGACTATACATGTATCTCATAGTAAAACTGAAGACAAAATATAATAAGACATGTGATTTCAGCTGAATTTGGTCAATTAAAAGGTTGTCTGCGGGGATATGAAGTGGTTCACTTTGATTGATTGTTTGGTGTTTATAGTCAAGATTTAGGTTTTATCCTCGACTCGAGACTACTAGGTATGTCCCTCCTACTTTCTTAGCACGGGCTTGGGACCACGGGCTACGGCGGAGTTAGTGGGGTCGCTCTATCTGTAATCTATCAAATAAAGTCTCTGCTGGCCTGGTCTGTGATTGGTCAGGTTTTTTTCCTCCGTAGCTGTCTCCAGTTTTACTGTGAGACAGTCCAAGGCTGGATATCATGATAGTGATAGTAACCCCTGGAGTATCGAGGATGCCATCAGTCGTGACCAAGATCATGATTCAAAGTCCGAAATAGTGCAAAGTGTCTTGAGATGTTTCAGATATACTTCAGACTTTTCGTCACTACATGCATTAACGAGATGGTTAATCCAGAACAGATTTATTGGAGAAAACACAAATTTAGTGAGTAAGTGATTTAGAGGCCAATGGATTTAGGTCCTTAGAAGTTGTCTTGATGGTTCGGACCTCGATATTTAAAGATCCAGAAAAAATGAAATGGAAATAAAATACTGACACATTTTAGGAATTCACTTGCACCAATTTATTGCATTTTACATTTGAAAAATCAGCAATTTCAGGATCCAACTTAAATGGCAACTAATCATGCAAAAAATCACGTCCAATTTATGTGGACACTATGATAGAATTAAACACATGTAAACCTGCTTTCTATGATTCAAAAGGTTTTATTGATATCGAGAAGAAGTGAGCGATATCAGCAGAGACTCAGACAACCTCAAACGCAAGAGGAACAACATCGATACAGTCAGGTTTAGGTGTGGGGCAAGGAGCAGTTTTTGGGGCACCTTCTTTTCATTGTCATCCCTAAAGATAGTTGTTATCAATACTGAGTTCAATAGCATACACGTATACAAACCTCACTTATGGTCATCTAAAACAAGCGTCCACCTTTTTTTTCTGACTTTGAACATTTTTTTTAAGTATAATTCATAATCTCGAATTGGAGCAGACTCGATGGAGGGAGAGGGTTGGTACATCCTCGATATCACACTGTGCAGTTATCCCGTTCATGTACATCAAATGAAACATCTACAGGCCTTGGTCCTGTGATTTGGCTATTTTTTTCTCCTGAACTGCCGTCAGCTTTACTATGAGATAGTCCAGGGGGTGGGATATAACGACAATGATGATAACCCCTGGAGTATCAAGAATGGAAGGTGCAATGCCTCCGTCTACGTCCCTCGTTTGACCATCACCATACATATGGTACTCGAGTTCAATCAGATTGTATTTTCCTAGTAAATGTTAACACCACAGTCTCAAAGGTTTGTAAGGAACTGATTTCAGAGATTCGATTACAATGTATTATACTATACTTTGAATATCATTTTTTTCTTGTGATATTTTAAGTGTGGTTCGTCATTTTAGCTATTGACAAGTATGAGGCAATTTGTTCCTAATTACAGAATTAAACAAGTACAATTCTGATATTTATTTCTCCGTCCTGTAAGGGACGGTTTTGTCACCAAATTATCTAACTCGTCGAGTAAAAACTCACATTATGATCTAAGGGAGATAATCCGTTCAAACGTTGGCCGACTAAGTTGGAAGGGAGACAACCCAAAAACTAGTGAATGATAAGGCTACGACAGACACCTACCCTTGGCTTACCTAGAGCGTATATGTGTTTTATCTTAACTAACACGAGTATATAGTGGTATGGTACTCACATGAGTTTAACGTTATATAATGGTATGGCACGATTTTTTTCAGTAAAGATGTTTACGTATGATTTTGTTAGCATGAAAATACTGAACATTTTTTACATTTTGAAATTACATGTTTTCCTTTCAGATAACAACACATCCAAAATCGGAAGTGCATTTTCTTTTATTTAGGCCAAAAAGAATATGTCTGTTTAGGGTTACATTTACAAAAAAATAGGGTCGGTTGGTCGGGCGGAATTCTTTTTTTTTTAGTGTCTTTCACTCTAAAATGATGGCCGGAACCGGAGTCTGAGGTCGAAATCCTGACTTTTTAATTTTTTTTTCGTAGAAAAGCGGAAAAAAATTAGGGTCGGGGGTAAAAAATAAGGGTCGGTCGGGTAACCCTTAACTTGCCTTATAGCTTTAATATATCAGCCAAAAACTTTGGGTTTTTTTTCTTCCAATACTTTTATCCACAGTATCTGAAGATTATTAAACTTTACATATCAAAGATACCCTTTCAATGATTCACATTCGAAACGTAGTTTAAATGATACACTATCATTATCATCTTTCAAAACCACATACCTGCTTTACCAGAAAACAAATATTATACCTCATCACGTGTATATGTCATACTAATATATTAATGTTTCTATTCCTTCAGCAGGGCGTTTTTCGCGTCTGTCTGATACTTAAAAAAATAGGCGGAGATCGCCATGTCTCTTATGATATATTTCTCTCTGCTAGCAATTGAGCAAGATTGGTAAATGATAAGCAATCAATCACAATCGTAAAAGATGACTCTGTGACACTATACCTTCATTACTTGTAATCTACATAAAAATCCGTAATTTGTTGTTTATACTACTTATTTTGCGAGATTACGTGTCTTCTGTTTCTATACTGTATACAGGTATAAACAAATTATACCAAAAAAATATTATCTCTTCATGCTACTGGCTCTGCTGTATTTTCATAGTGTTTAGCGCAATTGTATAAAACCCCTTTTTTCCGATGGTTAGTGTGGTAACTCCAACACACACTGTTGTATTGGTACGAGGCCCACGATTACCACCCATCCCGTGAGGTACAATATGTTTGAACATCACGTCACAGCCTAAGCTCGACCAAGCAAATTAACTTTTTTTTTTTGTTTTATTCTCATAATCACATTGAGATCATAATGCGAGAAAACAAATTCTCAGCAGAGACATATTAAATGAGTATACCAATATTAAATTAAATTCTACACCAAGCGTTTCTTTCTCTGAATACGTGGTTTACATCTTTTCTTGTTAATGAGATGAACCTGCGTCTGCCATCAGAAAAGTTTCTCAGCATACTTAGATGAACGTTTTTAACTGGTTTAGGATCTTACACCAACTGTAGCGGAGCTGGTTTAACATTATGCAAAGTACCTATATAAAGTATATAAATACTGTTGGTTAGAAATTCTTGCCAGGTCCCTGTGACATTGATTGAACATAACACGTCCGTTATCAAGCGAGAAATAAATTATAGACATGTCTATAGTTTATATTAATTAGGATCCACCAGGGTGAGTCCGATTTTTTTTATTATCTAGACCCCAAAAACATCTAAAAATGGTCTGTAGGCACTGGCCGGTGGGTCCCTGTTTATATAAGTTTGATATGTTATTATTGCATCCCTGTTAAATCTATAGAAAACTCCGATCTTTTAAAACTTTTCGCAGTTTGCATGAAATACTTAGCTAAAAAGAAAAAAGCGAAATTACCCAGAACTGCTTAATAGGTTCATTTAGCTTATATTTTTTACATTATCAAGATACACATGTATATACAAGTAAAACTTATTCTTATCTTTCTTTAAACAGGATTCTGTTCACACGTGTTTCGCATATCGTTTGAGTGATATTGCTGTTCGGTATGAATCACATACGGGGTCTCATCTATGTTTTGATAAAATAATCACTAAAAAACCTACCCCTACATATATGAATCAACTATTAAGGTAGGATGAACTTATTTTGTTTTTCCAAAACCAATAATGCAGACGTCCTGTCTGTACTTACATAGCCTTCGTAACTACACACTGCCGTTACACTTATATACCGTTTCGCACTCTACAACTGTGCCAGTCTTAGTCCGAGTACATGTAAATGGTCTTTTTCCTAGGCGTTTTGCATGTAGATATTTTACTGTTTCTATAACATTACCTATTGGGGTAGTACCAATTCAACCATTCATACAAGCATAACTATTTATATTCATTACTAGTCCATAATTCAGAATAATAAAGATGTCACAGTCCTAATTGACAGCGATAATCAAAATGATGTTCTGGATCAATCGTCGGAACTGAGATTTCATATAACATATTATTATATATTTCTAGTGATAATAAAATCAGTATACATGGTAACACAATCTGTTCTCTTTACACAGTCTATAAGATCACATAAAACATAAGACATGACAACTATATATTGCGAATCGCGTTTTTATTTATTGAATCTTTCTGCTCATAAACGAAGCAAAACCCCGGCACAGTTCTTTGAAGTAAAAATATATTGTGGACGGTTTTATCAGTTATGTTATAATTGATCAGTGACCCAACCTGACCCGAACTTGCTAATACCCCGAAAAGTATATGTACTCACTCCTATATGTGTTGCACTTCTATAACGTTTACTAAATAGCTAAGAAATTCTATCAATGAATTATCTGATAGTACTTAGTTTCTAAAGTTACTGCTAATAAGTGCATGTTTTAAATTGCTTTATTTACAAATTTATCCTTAATGCCTTAAAAGAGTTAGTAATGACAGTTGTGCGACTCCATGTTGTACAATGTCGATCCTTTATGTGAATTGCTCGATCCTTTTGTATATGTCGATCCTTTTGTATATCACATTATACAGTATTGCTATCTTCAATGAACATTTTATCATTATAATCCAAAAAGCGTAACCACATAAAGTGTCTTAAAATTGTAAAAAATGAAATTACTTTTATACAGCGGCATTATAAACATACGATATTAATATACATGAACCCTTCTTTAAAAAAAATAACTGCTAGTTGTGATATTTAAATACAGTATCATTTAAGTGTGGAATGAATATGCTGTCGTGTAACACTTCGTGTATGACTATACATGTAGATTCGAAACGGTGAAAATACAGCTTTAGAATTCTTACTAATACCTTAGAAATTACGCAAGAATATATTGCTATATGCATGCCACGATTCCGTAATTGCAGTACTTAACTAGAATAACTTTTAAGAATAAACCAGTAAGACAATAGCAAATACCCGATATAGTCCACCGAATAGCAAATTGCCCGCGACCAAGTAATTACGGATGAGTTCGATGAATGGCGTTGTGTACAACAGGTAAACAACATCATTTTTAAAAATTATTAAGTCTCCCTATGAAAATGAAAAATCATGTGTGAAATACAATGGTCATATATCAGAATATTTTGATAACAAAATCGGTCTCTTCCAAGGCGAAGTTCTCTCACCAATTTATACAGTCTTTTTGTGAATGATTGTGAAATGAATTTTATAAAAGAAAGTTGTCAACCGGTTGAAATTGGTATGATATCCCTGTTTTTACTTATGTACGCGGACGATACAGTGCTTATTGCAGAAAGTCCGCATGCTTTACAAACTATGTTGGATGCAATGTTTTTGTATAATAATGAATGGAAGCTTACACTTAATGTAGAAAAAACTAAAATTGTAGTTTTTAGAAATGGTGGTATTGTAAGACAAGAAGAAAAATGGTTTTACAACCATAAAGAAGTAGAAGTGGTAGATGATTTTAACTATCTAGGTATGTTTTTTAATTATAATGGTAAATTTAACAAAACTCAACAACATGTAGCTGAAAAGGGCAGAAAAGCATATTTTGCATTATCAAATAAATTAAAAAGTAATTGTTTTAACACCGAAACATTGTGTTCAGTATTTGACACTTACGTAAGTAGTGTATTAGGTTATGCATGCGAAGTATGGGGTTTTCATAGAGCACTTGAGGTTGAAAAAGTACATGTTACTTTTTGTAAAAGAATTCTAGGCGACGGTAAAAACACTTGTAACGATCTTGTATACCATGAGCTAGATAGATTGCCTATGCATATTATCCGGAAAATAAAAATATTGAAATACTGGGTAAAACTTAAAGAAACCGATAATTGTATATATTAAAAGCATGTTATGAGCAAAGAATATTAGATAATGATGATTGGATCATGAATGTACAAGCCGAACTGAATAAGCTAGGATTGGGGTATTTGTGGAATAGTACGTATGAAAGTAATATTGTATATAAACTAATTGAACAAAAAGTTTTATGATGTATGTACTCAAGAAATTTTTAAACAGGATACAGAATTCCTCAAAGGAATTTTATAATCAACATCTAATAGACAATTTTGGTTTACAATATTATTTAAAGAAACCCATTGATCAAAAGTATAAAAACAGTATTACAAGTATACGATTAAGTAGTCATAAGTTAAATAATTGAAAGTGGTAGGTTTCAAAATGTAGCACGACCTAATAGAATCTGTACAGTTTGTAATACCAGTGATATAGAAGATGAGTTTCACTTCATCCTTAAATGTCCTCTTTATACCCAACTACGAGTTAGATATCTGAAACCTTATTATTTTTATCATCCAAGTGTGTTCAAACTTGTTCAATTACTCAGTGTAAATAATGTTAAAGTTTTAAATAATCTCGGAAAATTCTTAAAACTTGCATTCCAGAAACGTTCTCAGTCTCTTAATACACCGTAACTGTATAGTATCTGATGTATAATAATTGTGTACTAATGTTTGTGTTTTATTGCTATTATTATTTCCTTTATTTCCTCCAATATTGAAGAGTTTACAGAAAAAATAATAACATAAATAAAGAAAGAAACATTCTAACATACACAAGTTACACACACATATACATATCTATCAATACAAGAAAATACCATTAGATATTCGACTACATTTCGCCATTATCTAATAGCGGAGAATGCTTATAATAATTAGCTACAAACATATGTAGACGAGACAAATGATACATACAGTTTGTAATAACAGATATATACGTATCAAAAGTCTATATATAAGGCTAGCACAAAAACATACATAATACAAATACTCTGGAGTTCACAAGATTAAGCATACATATAACTTCAGTTGAAGTTAATACAATCAAATATTTGCCTAAAAAAAATAAAAAGAAAAGAAAAAAGGTCAGTTATGGATACCACTTTGTACGAACATTTTGTTAACAATAATAATTGAATTTAGTCTGAAGTCTTCCATTTCATTTTGAGATAAATGATAGTTAAATAGTCCACCAAGAAGAACATGCAGTAGATGATATTTTGACATTGAATTGAGATAAAAAACAAAATCTATATCTTTCACAGTACTGATAATACACCACAATTGGTCTCGCAAGTTCTCAGTGTGGCTACATTCAAGTACACTGTGCAATATGAGATCATTATACATTAGACCACAAAAATGACACAAATATAAATTTTCATTATCGCGCATTTCTACGCATATTTTAACAATTCGTTTAATGCATGAACTATACTGTGGAAAACGTAAAGCAAGTTTCCATATTGCATATGGTTCTATTCTTTCATGTAAAAGAGAAAAACGAGAAAAATCTTTATCAGCTTTCATCCTTTCACAAAGTTGAAACTGTTCATATTTTTTAACATGGGTATTTACTAAATGTTTCCATTTGCATTTGTTTGGAAATGTACCACATTTTAAAAATCCATCCAGTACAAAATACAAATCATATTTTTTTTCAAAATTTGGACAATGTCAGGGATAAATCCTCTGTTAAAACTGCACAATTTAAAATCGAAAAGACGTTTTATGAAAATTTCGCGAGTTAAAACTCCTATATCCATGGAACATATTCTACCAAGGAACAACAATTTTTTAATACTAATATACACTTCAATAGAAAACCAACCAATCAATGATGTGGACATATCTGTCCTTGTTCTTATATTAAAACCTTGTATAGATTTGACAATGAAATTTTGTGCTTTTTCTAGCATGTATACTTCATTTTTCTTTAATTGCCACAACTCACATCCGTAGAGTGCAGATGGATAAACTTTGCATTTAATAATCTTAGCAGTGGTCAACGGATTCAGGGCACACTGGTGAACACCAGAACGAATAAGAGACATTACGCCACACTTTAATTTAGAACAAGCACGTTCTGTACGTTGAACATTGTTATTTTTACCATTCAATGTTATACCAACATGAACAATACTATCAACAATTGGTAGTTTATTTTCATAAACTGTAACATTACATGAAACATTTGGCTTATTTTTGGAAGTAAATATGACAATTTTCGATTTAGAAGCGGAAAATGTGAACCTCCATTTTCTACTGTAGTTCTCACAGATAGAAAGTAAGTATTGAAGGTTAGCTACATTATTGCTAATAACACATATATCGTCGGCTTGGGTTGGTATATTTACCCGCGATGAATTAATTACCGAACCTTTCCCGCTGAATTCTACTTCATTAAGCAAGTCATTGATGAAAACGAGGTACATTTTTGCAGATAAAGAACCACCCTGTAAGATTCCTCTTTCCATTATTACTTTTTTTCGACATAAAACCATTAAAGACAACATTACTGGAGAAGCGGGAATACATCTGTTTTAGAATGATCCATACCTTTCCATTGATACCCATTTGATAAAGTTTATAGAATAAGCCTTCTTGCCATACAGAATCGAAAGCCTTATTACTATCTAAAAAAGCAACGAGTTCATCTGATCCATTATCTAGGTTATAATTTATACTTTCCTGCAGGTTAAAAGAGGTGCATAAACTACACAGTTTTTTACGATATGCTGATTGATGTCTATTGGGAAATGTCCGTGATTCTAAAACTGGACTCAAACGGGAAGACAAAAGTGACTCAAATATTTTGAAAAATATTGGAATTAATGTAATACCTCTATAACTGTTAGGGTCGTCTTTGGGTTTCCGGTTACCTTTATATAAAGTGACTATTGTACCAACTTTCCACGATTGTGGAATATATTCGTACTTTACAATAAGGTTGAATAAAAACGTGATATGTTTTAACATAAGATTGTTGCAGTATTTTACATGCTCATATACAAGGCCATCTGATCCACCAGACTTGTTTGTCTTAAGACACTTGCAAATATCAGAAACCTCTTTAATACCGAATTCTCTGTCTAGAAAAATATCTTTGTCGTGTTTCGCTTTTTCAGACATATCTTTTACATGATTAAGAATATGGTTTGAAAATTCCGTGTCGAACAATTCATTAGGTTTATTTTGGAAAAGAGCGCTGAAATGAGAACCCCATGCTTTTGCTATTGCTTTTGGATCACGAAAGACTTGTCCGTTGTACTTGAGTTCTGTTTGAACCAATTTGGGTTTACTTGATTTATTTTTGTATAATTGCCAAAACAGAGCTTGGTCGACTTCGCCTGATTGATCAATTTCTTCAAATTGACGTCTCATGTATTCGTTAAAGGCACATCTCAACTTATTTCTAAACATACTTTTACAAGATTTGTAATCTAAGAAATAAACATCGTTTCCTCTACGTTTACCATTAGCTTTCCAAAGTTGTCTTTTACGAAGCACAAGCTTGTGATCACTTGTCAAATCGTCACTCCAATAGGGTTTCAAATGGCTCTTGAATTTACGTTTCGGAATGCATTCTTTTGATGCTAGTAGGAGAACGGATTTCAAACTTTCGTAATAAATATCAATATCTGATGTTGAGCGTATGTTTTTGGGAAAATCTACTGAATTGAGATAAGAACTAATAAAATATTTATACTTTTGTATTTTATCATTCTTTGCTGCTTTGCGCCAGTTGTATCTTAAAAATTCTGTAGTGCCTTGTTTTGGCGAGACTCTTGGAATGGTAAAAGAACACAAAACAGGAAGGTGTTCAGACATATTTGCATCACATTCGTCTAGTACCTCAGATTTCTTTACTAAATCAACAATACTGTTTTCTACAAGGATATGGTCAATCATCGTACAATTGCCCGTGACAGGACAGAATGTATAATTAGGACCTTTACAGTCAACTTGGACGTTTATCGAACTTAAATTATTTCTCTGTAAGAACAAATCAAATACATCCGACCTTTTATTGGGTTGGAAATGGTACCTTGGACCACTGATTTTTACATTTAAGTCACCAATTACGATAATTTTTCCTTTGTCTGAGTAAACGGAAACTAGAGATTCTAATATATCAAGAGTCTCTTTAAAAACATCTAGATGTCTTGAGGATGAAGGCATGTATACCACAAAAACATAGATGTTATAACTATCAGATTGTTGAATTTCACCACCAACAATACGTGGACTATCGGTTACAATTTCTTGAATATTTAAATGGGATTTGTAAAGCATGCAAACGCCTCCTCTTATGTTACATTTATATCGAAATGGGTCAATTTCAAAAACAGGTTTTACTAAGCTTGAATAACCACATTGACTAAAAGTATTGAAAAATGACATATTATATTCTCTCACCCAATGTTCGGATAGTCCACAAATATCAATGTCGTGTTCTTCAAGACATTTGAGGAGGTATGGCGTGCCAGCCATAACACCTTCAATGTTCCAACAAAAAATATTTAGTGTGCTACTCATGGTCGTTTTGTTCATTGATAAAAACTGATTTAGGGAGCCACTGGCGGATAGATACACCTTCCGGCCAGAAATAGGGATTTTCAAGAGTGTTGTTTTCATTATCAATGACGTTTACTTGAGCTGACGCGGTCCGTTTCCAACGCTTTTCGAAATATCTTAGAAACGTTACAGTAACGTTTTTCTCTTCAAGAAATTTCCTCATACCATTTTCTGAGGAAAGTTTTTTGTTTATACCATAAACATAGTATCTGCGTGTTCGTTTTCTTTGGTATGTTGTAAATCCAACGAAGTCATTTCTTTTTGGTTCTGACGCCGACTTACCGAAAGATTTACACACTGACGACGGAAAATGTACAGGTATGGTTGACGTCGCGTTCGCAGTTGAACCAATATCTTTCGTTTTTGGGGTTTTATTTCCAACAATTGATGAGTAGGTTTCGGCTAATCCGGATGACTCGCTATTGTGTTTGTGAATTTTCGAAGGTTCGGGGCTCTGTGGTTTGTTTTTTGGGGGGAGAGTAAGTCTGTTCTAAGGCATCGCACGAGGGAGTTGAGATTGCTGCATTGGGCGACTCTTGTAGTGGAATAAATCGGTTAGTGACTTCAACTTGGTACATATCCTGATCAGCGGTACACTTTTGATTCTTCGCGTGTACCGGTATTTTGTTTTTCAGCTGTTTTTTAATATCACATATTTGTTTCTGTGTATTGTCAGCTGCTATTTGTAATGCGTTGATTGATTCTCCCATTGTATGAATGTCATCTTCGCACTGTTTTGTTGTTTGCATTGCATGCTTAAGTCTGTTTTTTATACTTTCAGTGCCATTTGACTGCTTGTCGTCGAACCTTCGAGCTATTATGCTACAGTCAGTTACTTTCTCGTTCATGTCATTCATGGAAGATTTGAGTTTAATGCCTAATCCTTTAAGTTCTCCTATCTGTTTTCTCAGTTTTGAGTTGTCTTGCTGTAGATCTTGAATTTCAGAGGAGAGAGTTGCGATGGATTGCTTCAATGACGAGTTATCATTAGCCCTTTTCTCCAGTGTTCGGTGTATGTCTTCATTTTCTGCTATCAAGCTGTCAATCTGAGTCCTCATCGATTTAATTTCGTCTTTGTAGTATTTGTTTTTGTCCTTTGACTTTGCTTTATCGTCACGCATTTGTTCCATTTCTTTTCTAAAATTCTCCATTTGTAACACATAAGTCGCTTGTTGAGACTTTAGGTCTAAGAGATCTGCGTTGACGGTTACGATGCTTTCTCTGAGGGTTTTAACACCTCCTTCGTCTACCGTGTGTTGTGATTTAGCCGTATGTTCGTTGACTTTCTTTGTCTTAGGAATTATTTCATGAATATCCTCTGTATATTCACCGGTCACTGCCCGTAATAATACAAAGCAGTCTTTAGCAAGTTTTTGATAGATCGGTGGGGCACTAGCTTTTCTAGTAGCTAGTCTCTTGCGTAAATACCCTTCTTTGACGGGGAAGTCGTCCCTGGCTTTCGCTATTTCATAAAGTTTGACTCTTAGCTGTTCAAGGTCGGGGACGCTGTCGTGGGTTAATTCACGGATTCTATCTATCAAAAGGTCTCTAGGGATGTCGATAGCTTCTTTAAGAGCTTCTATATAGGCCGGAATCTCCCTTGAGGGATTTTGGGGTGTATCCGTAAATAGTGATTCAACAGTTTCATCCAACGATGGGGTATATGAAAATGATTCTTCCATTTGTCCGTTGTGCCAAGTAAATGTGATGGGATTAACATTAGTTAATTCCGTATATGTCGGAGGTTCATCATTGGGTTCCATGTCTCGGTACAGTGGACTAAAAATAATAAGTTAGAATTTATGTTTGCAAAGTTATGGTCAGTTGGCAAAATACCTTGCCGAACTGATATCGGGAGATGGAGTTAGGTTTGTATATTTGTAAACAAACTGAGTTTTGACCTTACCGTACCAATGTAACACACAGGTAAGTATTCACGCATAGTCCAGTCCAGGTAGGTAGCGGTGAACACATTTCATCACAGGTAAAAACCATTGTAAGTTCAATCCGTCTTCAAAGTCACTTTTCTGAAACTTTCTTTGAAAAAAATGAACATATGGGTTTAACCCATGTTCTTCAATTATTCATTAGGCCGAATATTGAAGAATCAGATAAATCGGAACTTAGTTTAAATGGCAAAAACACTGCAGAGCACAAAAACACGTCTGCTTCTTCGGGACACCTCTACATCATTTCACATTACACTTAGAGTAGAAAAAACTAAAATTGTAGTTTTTAGAAATGGTGGTATTGTAAGACAAGAAGAAAAATGGTTTTACAACCATAAAGAAGTAGAAGTGGTAGATGATTTTAACTATCTAGGTATGTTTTTTTAATTATAATGGTAAATTTAACAAAACTCAACAACATGTAGCTGAAAAGGGCAGAAAAGCATATTTTGCATTATCAAATAAATTAAAAAGTCATTGTTCTAACACCGAAACATTGTGTTCAGTATTTGACACTTACGTAAGTAGTGTATTAGGTTATGCATGTGAAGTATGGGGTTTTCATAGAGCACTTGAGGTTGAAAAAGTACATGTTAGTTTTTGTAAAAGAATTCTAGGCGTTGGTAAAAACACTTGTAACAATCTTGTATATTATGAGCTAGGTAGATTGCCTATGCATATTATCCGGAAAATGAAAATATTGAAATACTGGGTAAAACTTAAAGAAACCGATAATTGTATATTAAAAGCATGTTATGAGCATAAGAATATTAGATAATGATGATTGGATCATGGGAATCCGTACATAGCCCACGATCAATGAATAAGCTAGGATTGGGGTATTTGTGGTATAGTACGTATGGAAAGTAATATTGTATATAAACTAATTGAAACACAAAAATTGTTATGATGTATGTACTTCAAGAAATTTTAAAAAGGATACAGTACAGAATTACTCAAATGGAATTACTTTATCAAACATCTAATAAGACAATTTTGGTTTACCAGAATATTATTTAAAGAAAAACCATTGATCAAAAAGTATACTATAATACACCGTACTTACACGTATACGATTAAGAAGTCATATGGTAAATATTGAAAGTGGTAGGTTTCAAAGTGGTAGCATAGAACCTAATAGAATCTGTACTCAGTTTTGTAATACCTAGTGATATAGATAGATGAGGTCTGCACTTTCATCCTTACAATGTCCTCTTTTTACCCAACTACGAGTTAGATTATCTGAAAACTTATTATTTTTATCATACCATGTGTGTTCCAAACATGTTCAATTTCTCAGTGTAATATTATGGTTAAAGTATGTTAATAATCCTTCGGAAAAAATTATTTCAACATGAATTCCAAGGGGAATCAGTTCTCCAGTCTCTTTAATACACCGTATATGTATAGGTATCTGATGGTATGATAATTGTGTACTACATGTTTGTGTTTTATTTCAGTATACAATCACTCTCCTGTACATGGTTTAATTGTTATTCTTATGTATTTAATTCTGTACTTTGTCGTTCTTAATAAGCCGCAAGGCTTAAGGAAATAAACACAATTGATATTTGAATCGTGGTCAGCGTATTAAATAACTCAACAAACCAAAGGCATGGGCAAGTAGATATTTATATATATATCTATATCAAAGATCGTAAGGTTTATCGCGACAGCCAGCAAAGATTAGGCCACGTGGGTCTAAATAGGCTTGGTTTAGTAGAGAAAAAGAATACAAGTAAGGAGTTGATTATACCGACACAGAAATGTCAGTGAAAATTGAAAAAACATCATTGGAAAGGGAATAATCCCATCTCAATTTTGGTATATGACATTTAAGGATAGGTCCGAAAATAAGGAAGAAATCATTAATTAAAAATTTACACTGTACAGTAATCCACCAAAGTTAGACCACCAGTGGGCATTGTGACGTCACTAATATACTTTATGAATGGGCTTTACACCAAATAGCAAATTGCCCGCGGCCAGGCAATTACAGGTGAGTTCGATGAATGGCGTTATGTACGTTTTAACTACATCCTGGTCCAGGTATTACATAACCATCAAACCAAAGACATGACTAATTATATATCTATTACGGTATATCAACTCGTATATCGATTCAAATTTGAAAGTGACCGCACGGTCTGAAAAAATAGTTTGTTTGTTTTGCTTAATATCTCAATATTTTTAATTATTTCTACCACAAGTTGAAACATATTACGGTATTGTAATAAATGTATCTCAATCAATTCGGTTAGCAACACACAACACAATGTTCATAATGATTAATCATCCGTGTGTACGTACGTCAAGCATCATATCATTCATGCTTTAATCAAGGATTTCTTTAATTGTTACGTAAAATTTTATTTTACAGTCACACTTTTGCAATTCACAATGAATCAAAGATACAGACTACAGGAAAATATTATCTAATTAAAGCTTATTCGTTGCTGAACTTCTCGACAAAAAATCCGAAACTTTTATTTCTGTGTGGATTTTCTTTCATAAATTAGAGTATTTGAAACATCGAATTTCACACTTTTAGTTATTTAAATTCGAGCCAAAGTTATTGTACGGTTAACTTCACTCAAAAGTAATCATAAAAAAATCGTTGATCGGTTTTTCCTGTGACCGTCGATATATTAAGTGATAGCACATCAGTTATAGTATAGCTTTAACCCACTGACTATTATAACGCTGCTTCCAGTTTAGGGCTAGAAAATATGCATAATTGGGCGGTCATAAAAGTTGACCCCCATATCGACGGCTTACAGGTTATTCCGGTCGCGAGTGACACGCAGTCACACGGAGAGGTTTCTACACATGCTAATAAAGCCATTTCCAGCATAAACTGAAATTATCATTTTTGACTGCACAAATTCTTTAATGATCTATGGGTACTCTGGTGGGTTCATAATTATTTAACCTGTAACTAATTTTCATATCCCTGTGTCCGGTGGGTCCATAATTATTTAAACTCTAACTAATTCTCAGATCCCTGTGTCTGGTGGGTCCATAACTATATTAACTGTAACTAATTCTCAGATCCCTGTGTCTGGTGGGTCCATAATTATTTAAACTCTAACTAATTCTCAGATCCCTGTGTCTGGTGGGTCCATAACTATATTAACTGTAACTAATTCTCAGATCCCTGTGTCTGGTGGGTCCATAACTATATTAACTGTAACTAATTCTCAGATCCCTGTTTCCGGTGGGTCCATTATCATTATATAATAACTGTAACTAATTCTCAGATCCCCTGTGTCTGGTGGGTCCATGACTATATAAACTGTAACTAATTCTCAGATCCCTATGTCCTGGTGGGTCCATGAACTATATAAACATGTAACTAATTCTCAGATCCCTGGTGTCTGGTTGGTCCATAATTATATAAACTGTAAGCTAATTCCTCCGATTTCCCTAGTGTCTGGTGGGTCCATAATTATATAGAACTGTAACTAGATCTCAGATTCCCCCTGTGTCTGGTGGATGTAAAAACTAATTCTCAGATCCCTGTGTCTGGTGGGTTCATGACTATATAAACTGTAACTAATTCTCAGATCCCTGTGTAAACTGTAACTAATTCTCAGATCACTGTGTCTGGTGGGTCCATGACTATATAAACTGTAACTAATTCTCAGATCACTGTGTCTGGTGGGTCCATGACTATCTATATATAACTGTAACTAATTTCTCATATCCCTGTGTCTGGTGGGTCCATAATTATATCAAACTGTAACTAATTCTCAGATCCCTGTGTCTGGTGGGTCCAAAACTTAATTAACTGTAACTAATTCTCATATCCCCTGTGTCTGCTGGGTCCATGATTTATTGAAACTCTAACTAATTCTCAGATCCCTGTGTCTGGTGGGTCCATGAATGTATAAACTGTAAACTAATTCTCAGATCCCTGGTGTCTGGTGGGTCCATGATTATATAAACTGTAACTAATTCTCAGATCACTGTGTCTGGTGGGTCCATGACTATATAAACTGTAACTAATTCTCAGATCACTGTGTCTGGTGGGTCCATGACTATATAAACTGTAACTAATTCTCAGATCACTGTGTCTGGTGGGTCCATGACTATATAAACTGTAACTAATTCTCAGATCCCTGTGTCTGGTGGGTCCATGACTATATAAACTGTAACTAATTCTCAGATCCCTGTTTCGGTGTTGTTCGGACGTATGATAACTAGGGCCTAAGGACGGACAATGGCTAGGCTAGCTATCCGTCTCTAGAACATTAAAATCATCACTAAAAGGTGGCTTGATAAATTCAGAAGTTTTAATTTGATAGTATATACAATTATTTATAAGTGAGATCCTTGGTGTACTTTCTAAATCTCTGATAGTTTTTTTGTGTAAGCTGCGATCTGGACAAGGGGAGATAATCTATAAACTGGACGTCACCACCTACTGCGGCAGATATATAGGTGACATTCCTGTGATGTTAACTTTGGTGTCACCTCTAAAACGTTTAAAGATGGTCTTAGGGCACTCTTGTGGGTCCATGATTATATAATCTGTAAATATTTCTCAGATCCCTGTGTCTTGTGGGTCCATGATTATATAATCTGTAAATATTTCTCAGATCCCTGTGTCTGGTGGGTCCATGATTATATCATCTGTAACTATTTCTCAGATCCCTGTGTCTGGTGGGTCCATGATTATATCATCTGTAACTATTTCTCAGATCCCTGTGTCTGGTGGGTCCATGATTATATCATCTGTAACTATTTCTCAGATCCCTGTGTCCTGGTGGTCCATGATATATCATGGGTCTATTTTGCTCAGACTAATCCATGTGTCTAGAGGTGGGGTCCATGATTATATCTGTAACTAATTCTCAGATCCCTGTGTCTGGTGGGTCCATGATTATATCATCTGTAACTATTTCTCAGATCCCTGTGTCTGGTGGGTCCATGATTATATCACCTGTAACTATTTCTCAGATCCCTGTGATGTATGAAACTGTAACTATTTCTCAGATCCCTGTGATGTATACGTGTTCTGTTGTTTATTTTATTTCAGCAGGGATAGGTTATAGAACATTTCTACATCATTTTGTTATCGATATCGGATATAGAACGCTTATACGTCATCACTGTCTAGATATCGTCAGAAAAAATATGTACATGTACAAAAATTATATATATATATATAAATATGCCTATATGTTTCAACAAGGAGGTACTTATATAATAAATCCTTTGTTTCTGATATCGTGTTATAATTAATACCCGGAAAGGGCGTGAATACTTTCTACAATAGGGTGTTTTCTGAATACTTTCTACAATAGGGTGTTTCTGAATAGGCTCTCTTGACTATCTGATTTGTAAGTATACACGTATGTCCATCATATTGGATTAATGACGTTTAAAAATCTTATTTATATATCTTATGTATATGTTTCTAATAAAATTAATATATATATATTTCTGTCATTCGTTTCTAAAATGTATCAAATTACTGTCGTGTGCAATCTTTTGAAATACAATGTTAAACATCAATTATCACAAGGACACTGACGATCCAGACTGTTATTTTTTGTCATAAAGCATATTGAATAATCCACAGGGATCTGAGAATTAGTTACAGTTTATATAGTTATGGACCTACCAGAGTGCCATTTATTGACGTTTCAGAGGTCTAGATTAAAAAAAAAATCGGTAAAAATCAAAGTTCAAAACACGTGTATACATAGGTCCATAATGATATATAAACTGTATATGTGGGATGATCTATACTTATATTTGTTTTTTTATAATGTCTTGTCGTTATTATAAATGATTTGTTAGTCTCATATACGTCCTTATTATTATCGAAACAGTATTTTTTGCAATAAATATGATTGATTGATAGGGTATATTAGATATATTAATTGTTAATGTCTAAGAGCGCGCTGATTAGTAGCGACACGTGCACGTGTTCCATGCGATACACCCCTACAAGTATATACCCGACCACGTGTACTCCATTGAGAACATTCGCCGTGTGTATGTCTGTGTGTGTATTCACCTTGATACCGAGGCAGGGGTCAGAGTTGATCATGTGACCAATATTTGTTGAATAGAAAATGAAAGTTGACGGTCAGGATATTGAGTGTCATAAAACTTCAGGTTGTGGACCACACGCAAGGTGCGACGACGCACGATATCTGCACGTACAGGTAAATATTGCAGTCATCATTTAGGGTAATAGGTGTACATTCATACATACTCAATGTAACTGTAAAAATTCCTGAGATGTCACGCACGACTGAGTCTGATCACGTAAGCGTGCACGATATCGATCGATATACGAACGTCAAAAGATCGGGTGCATCCGTACAATGTAGAACGAGTAAATAATAAAACGTTTGTCACATGGATATTACAAGTCGTGACAGGGTGTGTGTTCCCACAGTAATGGGTAAATCTACTGTCTCGGGTTTTATATTTGTTACATTAATATTCCCTATACATTTTGTATTATCTGATTATCATTTTTTATTGTACATGCTGAACACGTGCGATTGTATGTTAGATCAAGGACATAGATTATCACTTATAAATCCTTGTGATTGGATGCGTCATGGCTTCAAGAATCTAAATTTCAAAAAAAATTGTCGGTCGTTTGAATCAGTTTATAATTAATCTCGGAACAATATTAAATGAACATTATATTGCACATAAAATACTCTGATATTTGGAAGTATGATGTTTCAGAAACATTTTTTTTATGTCGGACACCCAGTAACCAAAATCAGCCACTGTAACTCTGTCAGAGGTGAAGGGCAATTAGTAGCTATAATGTATGGTAAGCTGTAGTGGTAGAATGTCTCCCTAATCTCTCTTCTACTATGACCCTGAGATGAAGGTCTGGTGGTAGAATATCAGACACCCTAACCACTTAGCCACTGTGACCCAGAAGTGGAGAAAAAGTGTAATATATCAGACACCCTAACCACTCAGCCACCATGATCCGGAGGTGAAGGGCTAGTGTTAGAACATCAGACACCCTAACCACTCAGCCACCATGACCCTGAGGTGGAGGGCTAGTGGTAGAATTTCAGACACCCTAACCACTCAGCCACCATGACCCTGAGGTGAAGGGCTAGTGGTATAATGTCGGGCACCTTAACATGTCAGACACCTATTAACACTCAGCCACTGTGACCCTGAGGTGGAGGGCAAGTAGTAGAATGTCAGACACCTAACCACTTCAGCCACTGTGACCCAGAGGTGGAGGGACTAGTGGTATAATATCAGGACACCCTAACCACTCAGCCACCTGTGACCCAGAGGTGGAGGGCTGGGGATAGAATGTCAGGCCACGTGACCCTAGAATATCCAGCACCCTAACCACTAGCCACTGTGACCCTGAGGTGTAGGACTGGTAGTTATATATCAGACACCCTAACCACTCAGCCACCATGACCCAGAGGTGGAGGGCTAGGGATAGAATGTCAGGCACCTTAACCACTTAGCCACTGTGACCCTGAGGTGTAGGACTAGTGTAATATATCAGACACCCTTACCACTCAGCCACCATGACACAGAGGTGGAGGGCTGGTGGTAGAATGTCAGGCACCTTAACCACTTAGCCACTATGATCCAGAGGTGGAAGACTAGTGTTAGAATATCAGACACCCTAACCACTCAGCTACTATGACCCTGATGTGGAGGGCTGGTGGTAGAATGTCAGACACCTTAACCGCTCAGCCACTGTGACCCAGAGGTGGAAGACTAGTGTTAGAATATCAAACACCCTAACCACTCAGCCACTGTAACCCAGAAGTGGAAGACTAGTGTTAGAATATATAACACCCTAACCACTCAGCCACTATGACCCAGAGGTGAAGGGCTAGTGTTATATATCAGACACCCTAACCACTCAGCCTCTGTGACCCTGCAGTGGAGGTCTTTATGTAGACAAATGTAAGCTGTAGGCACTCATGCAGTCTCAATTTCTATTTTGATAAACAATGTCTTTGTTAGTTATTATGTCAAAATCTTTTTGGATGCTGGATAAAAATGGAAATCTAGAACATTTGATGAAATCTGGAATTACCCCATCCACGACCAAACTTAATTAAAACTCTCCAGGGACATGTGCATCGCTGGTGGTTCTACGATGCTCAGCTTTTGTAGCTCGTCCTGCAGCGCTTGGGTCTATATCCAATATAAGTTCCATGTACTCTGTATAATCTACTGTATGTATATGTATGTTGGTGTGTGGTATGTACAAATTAGGCTCACCTATGTGTAACATATGGCCGAAAAAATTTATTTTTATTTGGTTGTAGATTAATTACATATTAAGTCCACAGTGCCTAGTGAATTCTTTAAAGCACATATGCATGAATTCATTTGATTGTGATTAGGAAAAAAATATAATACTGTTATTTCAGTATAGTTCTCATAAACATATCCCTCTCTGGCTCTGTTGAAATGTAAGCATCCTCAAACGCAAGTTGTCAAGATCTGAAGACAGGAGGCTCAGTGGTGCATATATATATCTCATCGTTTATCTTAAACTTAAGGAGAGGAGAACCTGATACACACTGGGTATGTAATATTTGATATTATTTTGTTATTGCTAAGAAATCTAGTTTTACTTGCTGATTAAGTGTAACAACTACGTCATGGTCTTGCAGGAGTATTATGGAAAATACATTGGGTGTAATAATGCTTATTTGTATAATTTGGTTATTAAAGATGCTCCACCGCTGACAAATGGTATTTTTTCACTATCAAAAACAGGAGCAGACGATTTCATATTTTTCTTCAATTACAAAAGTTACTTACTTTACACCATTACCACCATTGAAAAGTTTGAACTTCTTATTTTACTTCAAGTTGAAAATGTAAAAAATAATTAATTGCATCCCGAAAAAAATCCGTGGCACTATATCCTATATGGAATGAAGTACCGATTGCGCATGCACCAAAGGCAAAATATACAAGATTAAACACCAATTATTGTTCTAATGATGAATGCCATTTTTGCTCTGTCGGTGGTGGAGCATCTTTAAATAAAATTATGCTGTCCCATTTTTGTGTCGCCTGCAACGCATGTGTGACACATACAGGTATTACTCTGTCGGCATCGGCAGGCGTCTGGGAAAATAGTTTCCGTGTGATAACTTAATTGTCCTATCTCATCCAAATTTGGTATATTGCTTTGATGCTGGTCAAAACCTGTCAATATTTGCAAGAGTTAGGGGACTTTAAAATCGTCAAAACAGATAAATCCATAAATCAATGCTCGATAACTTTGTTTTATATTAATGATATCTCAGATTAGTTTGATACTTGTCAAAATCTGTCAATATTTGCATGAGTTTCGGGACTTGATAACTTCACCTAATTATTAACAAGATTTTCAACTGTGTATAACTATTGTTTTAAATTGCTGTGCAGGCGACACATCCACTTCTGTAGAATTCTTGTTTTTCCTTCTTTGTATATCAATAAGATATCTATAAATGACAATGACAGTTAAATTCTCACTTGTCTATGGTGCTAACCAGATTTTTGAAACTATACATGAGGATGATAGCAGTATTTATTTTGTGAAGGAAAAGGAGAAGTTTGTCCTTCAGTATGTAGTTATATTATAGGTCCCTGCATCAGAGATGATAGGAGCACAACCACTTACAGTTTCCATTGGGTGTGAGACATTAAACATATTAACTTCAGCTAAATGTCAACTGACCTGCTGGATCAGTGGCAAGGTTTGATTTTATATCAAATACTTGTCTATATGGAAATTCATACCTGGCTATAGTTGTCTGTCATACTATAAAGTAGGTCACTATGACCTCCATTTTGAACTTAAACCTACTTAAAAGAAAAAGCTTGCCTCCACAGACTTTTTCTCTTATTTAAGTTAATTGTCTTTGAAACTTCATGTTTTAGTCTCATGTTTCAAATTAGAACATTATCAACACTTTAGAATTTGTACTTGTGTTCTAATGATTTGTATGTGTGTTTTGATGTTTGGTACATGTGTTCTGATGTTTTATACATGATGTACGTGTCTTCTAACGATATGTACGTATGTTCTGACTGGTTCCATCTTTTCTGCAAACCCTAAATAGTTGTTAAGAAATTTTGCGACTTCCCTATGCATTGAAGTATAAAAGATTTATGTAATACAGATCTGTGAATTGCTAGGTCAACATAGTCATACATAACACCATGCACACTTGGATAATGAGCTGATGATAGAGTCAGTGATGAAAGGCTTTATCACTGATATAAAACGACCCATCAATATCCTCCTGATAATGTTATCGCAAACAATAGAATACTTGTTTACTCAAGGATCCGCTACAAAGACCACATGGTCTATTTGTACAGATCTAGCATTTTAACATTCCTTAAATGAATATTAAAGACCTTCCAATTTTTTTTTTCAGGAGAGATATATACAGGTGTGGGATATAAATGTACAACTTTTAAATAGGGTCATATGATTATGAGGATAGGTGTTAATGAGATATTTACTGTAAAGATGTTGTGTATTTACATGTCTCTTGAGAACAGTCAAGGTCATTTATGAGGACAGGTGAATCTGCTGCCTAAACATATAAGATCTTTGAAGAGTTTGGAAATGGAAATTGTTTGTTAGCTACTTACGAACATTTTGATACAAATTTGTAGATATGTGATGATCAGGTGACTGTTTATGACCCATGGGCCTCTTGTTTGACAAGTATTATAGGACATGTAGGTTCTCCAGCGACCCCCTAGTCTGGTGACAATCTGTTTTACAGTGCAGTGTGTTCCATTGTGACAATTGGTTCACCTGAAACTTAATACATGTCTCAGTAATGTATGGTCTGTTATAAAGCATTAACTGTATAGCATTCATAAATAGCAATTGTAATTTAATATTTAACTTTCCAGTACATCACAAGTTTATAAACGTGGTCTTAGCTATTTGTCTGTTATCAAAATTATTTCAGAACAAATAATGCTGTAGTGTAGCAGGTACAATCAAACCTGTCTATAAAGATCACCCAATGGACAGTCAAACCTGTCCATAAAGACCACTCAAGGGACAGTCAAACCTATCTATAAAGACCACCCAAGGGACATTCAAACCTGTCTATAAAGACCACCCAAGGGACATTCAAACCTGTCTATAAAGACCACTGAAGGTACAGTCAAACTTGTCTATAAAGGCAACCCAAGGGACAGTCAAACCTGTCTATACAGACTACCGAAGGGACAGTCAAACCTGTCTATACAAACCACCGAAGGTACAATCAAACCTGTCTATAAAGGCCATTCAAGGTACAGTCAAACCTGTCTATAAAGGCCACTCAAGGTACAGTCAAACCTGTCTCTAAAGGCAACCTAAGGTACAGTCAAACCTGTCTATAAAGACCAACGAAGGGACAGTCAAACCTGTCTATAAAGACCACCGAAGGTACAATCAAACCTGTCAATAAAGACCACCGAAGGTACAATCAAACCTGTCAATAAAGGCCACTCAAGGTACAGTCAAACCTGTCTCTAAAGGCAACCTAAGGGACAGTCAAACCTGTCTCTAAAGGCAACCTAAGGTACAGTCAAACCTGTCTATAAAGACCAACGAAGGGACAGTCAAACCTGTCTATAAAGACCACCGAAGGTACAATCAAACCTGTCAATAAAGGCCACTCAAGGTACAGTCAAACCTGTCTCTAAAGGCAACCTAAGGTACAGTCAAACCTGTCTCTAAAGGCAACCTAAGGTACAGTCAAACCTGTCTATAAAGACCAACGAAGGGACAGTCAAACCTGTCTATAAAGACCACCGAAGGTACAATCAAACCTGTCAATAAAGGCCATTCAAGGTACAGTCAAACCTGTCTATAAAGGCCACTCAAGGTACAGTCAAACCTGTCAATAAAGGCCATTCAAGGTACAGTCAAACCTGTCTATAAAGGCCACTCAAGGTACAGTCAAACCTGTCTATAAAGGCCATTCAATGTACAATCAAACCTGTCTATAAAGGCCACTCAAGGTACAGTCAAACCTGTCTATAAAGGCCACCCAAGGGACAGTCAAACTGTCTATCAAACCTGTCTATAAAGGCCACTCAAGACAATCAAACCTGTCTATAAAGGCCACTCAAGGTACAATCAAACCTGTCTATAAAGGCCACTCAAGTACAATCAAACCTGTCTATAAAGGCCACTCAAGGTACAATCAAACCTGTCTATAAAGGCCACTCAAGGTACAATCAAACCTGTCTATAAAGGCCACTCTCAAGACAATCAAACCTGTCTATAAAGGCCACCCAAGGGACGTCAAACCTGTCTATAAAGACCACCCAAGGGACAGTCAAACTTGTCTATAAAGACCACCCAAGGGACAGTCAAACTTGTCTATAATGGCATCCCAAGGGACAGTCAAACCTGTCTATAAAGACCACCCAGGGGACAGTCAAACCTGTCTATAAAGACCACCCAAGGGACAGTCAAACTTGTCTTTAAAGAACGTCCAATGGGACAGAGAAAAATGGTTTTTATTGCCAGTTAGTCTCTTATATAAATGTTGAGTTGGGTTTGTCAACTGGAACCCTAGAAAAGTGGTCTTATTACTGGAGCACTCACCCTGTGAGGTTGGCTCTAAGTTCTGTCCCCATCAGGCAGAGGCACTGCTGAGAACTGCCTAATTACTGCCTAAAAATCGTGGGACTGCTACAAAACTGCCTAATAACTGCTTATATTAGCGGTTAAGTTTGACATGCATTCTTGTCATATGATCACTATTGAAGTATGAAAGCTCCTGTCCTGTTTACTACCAGGTGGTACCCATACAACTTACCGATCTCATTATCATTTGACTCAGACAAATTCTCGCCAAGAATATGTTATAGACCAGTCTGTGAGGATCCATTATTTATATCAATGTTTGTTTACTGGGGTGCATGTATTTATCAACTCGAATTTTCTTGTAGCAGGCTTAAACTTCAATACATGTATTTACATTTGTACTTAGTTGCATCAAATTTTATTATACCGTATTCTAGCAGCAACAGGCCTTCTACCCTGGAAATAAATGATGGTACTTTAAGCAGAGGGGTCTTATCACCAAATGTAACTTTATTCATACCCCATCGTTAGATTTGCAGCAAGCGTAAATTAAGAAGTGGCATAACATATTGTCAGTGGTTCAATATGATAAGGTACCATATTGCAAAAAAAAAATTGTTGAGATATTACAGAGAATATATGTATATGTTGAAGTAGAACATGCTGTACAGCTTCCGATTAATAACTAACATGAGTGAAAAGAATATCACACATACAGCATCAAATTACTGAGAAGAAAACTTCGAAGATCAGTACAGACGTATATAAACAATTTCTGTTTATAGATTTTTTAGACTATTTATAATGATAAACAGCTTTTGTACCTATGATTGATAAAACAGGCTTCACATGAAGTAATCACATGGGTGATAGTATGACCATTGGGCTTTAATAACAAACATCATTGGACTGACTGATAGTGAGGTTCACATGACAGTTAGAGGGTCACAGGCGGTGACTGACACAGGTAGGGGAAGGACATGACCAGATTTATCCTGGTAAACACCCTCTAGTTATGACAGATGTATTAGTACAGAAGTGAAATTCTGCTTTAGCGACCACCTCTGTATAATGACCACCTTCTTAATCAGACCACTTTACTACGGTCCAATTTCAGCACAGTTGGATCCCATCCTTTGTACGAAGACCAACTGGCCATGGCTATAAAGATCCCCTTTCCTTTGGGTGGTCTTTATAGACAGGTTGGTCAGTGTTTATTTGTTAAAAACATTTATGTATGAAGTGTTTTTGGTTTGATACATTTAACATCCTAGTAACAGTTAGGGTCATTGTAGGAAGTGTAGCTTACAAATTGACTGATCACCAGGCAGTACATATATGTGTAGCCACACCTCATGCTGGCAAATGCATGGGTGTACCTACATGTATATTCAATATTGTGGCAAATGTCATAGCATTCACAATACAACATGCAAAATTACAAGCTGTTTGATTGACAGATGGCAAATTATCAATGATCATCATGAACAAAAAATAAAAATCTGATTTGGTTGGTGCTTTCAATTGGCAGTTGGTAGAGTGTTAGGTTCAACACGTAAACTAATGCAGTAGTACATGTTTATCTGGTATTGTGTAACACCGCCAGCAGCAGTACTAGTAGGTAAATCTGAAAAAAATGCAGTATCAGGTACTTATGATAAGGGAGTGATTGTTTACCTGTTTACTGTTGTCTTCAAGGTAAGGAATAGATTGACAGTTTCACTGATAGTCTTGTACTGTACCAGCACGTAAAACATACCGTGTGTAAGTATTGTTTTTTGTTGTTGCATTAAAACTTTGTGTGGCTTTACATGGTTTCAAAAACTACATGAAATCTATATCTCTTTGGGTCATGAGATTGAACCCCATGTGAAACAGTTGCCGGATAATGGCCGCTGGTTGGTGTTTTTCGCAGGGTTCTCCAAATTTCCTTCACCATCTTTAAAACCTGGCACATTCTTATATGACCCTAGTGGTTAATAGGACATTAAAACTTATCCTGCCTCAAACAAGAATCTTGTATTCCTGTTGGTTAAAAAGACGTCACATGATATCCAAGATATAGTCGTATCAGGTTAGCAGAAATCATATCAGGTTTGGACGATAGAGTTATCGTTCTTTGCCCCTAACGTCAATAGCAACAAGATGGCGGTCAAGTAACGCCTCGCGACGACGGCACTCAACGAGATGGGGACAAAATGTTTGAATGATAGCGCTGATGACCACTTTCAAAGCAAACCGAAATTGGCAACACTTATTTAGGATTACTTAACAGAAATGGACCATGACAATGTATTCGAGTCATTCAATGAGGTGAAAATTGCTTACGTTTTGAGTCGTTTTGCTTTCCTTACATAATGCAATTTGCAGTTACTTCATTGAAAGGGTCTTTGAAGGGATAAATAAGTTACACAATTTGTTAGTGACCTAATACGGAAAAATATTAGGTCTAAAATAATCATGTATCAGGCTCGGCTTCGCCCGATACAAGTTTATTTTAGACCCAATATTTTTCCATATTAGGTCACTACCAAACTGTATAACTAATTTCATCTAACCAAACTCCATGTGTTTCCGTGGCTCAGTCGATAGAACCGCGTTGAGGGTTCAAATTCCTGGTTGAGACACTCAATCTCACTGTACTCAGTACATTTTCTCCATCTAGCTACATCAAATAAGAAAAACATTTCATCCCAGAATATATACATAATGGTATATAATATTTAGCTGTGAACTATGAGTACGATAACTATATCCAGGAAAACTGTTTTTGATCTAAGATCCTGGAAATAGCCGTACAATTTGATTAGCTTATTTAAAAGTTCGCCAGAATGTGACCCGAAATAGGATGTAGTTAAATCCTTTATGACACTGAGGGAGTACAACAATCAGTATTCTAATCCGATCAGATCAATCAATATGTTTGATATGTATATATATACATGTAAATTCTTATAGAATATGAATTTTTGCAATTGTGTAGAAGAATTCCTTGTTTTCTTGATTTCTGTAATGGTTGTAGATCATGGTAATTTACATGCTGTGATCACTCAGTAGGGTTGTAGATCATGGTAATTTACATGAAGTGATCACTCAGTAGGGTTGTAGATCATGGTAATTTACATGCTGTGATCACTCAGTAGGGTTGTAGATCATGGTAATTTCAATGCCGTGATCACTCAGTAGGGTTGTAGATCATGGTAATTTACATGCTGTGATCACTCAGTAGGGTTTTAGATCATGGTAATTTACATGCTGTGATCACTCAGTAGGGTTGTAGATCATGGTAATTTACATGCTGTGATCACTCAGTAGGGTTGTAGATCATGGTAATTTACATGCTGTGATCACTCAGTAGGGTTGTAGATCATGGTAATTTACATGCTGTGATCACTCAGTAGGGTTGTAGATCATGGTAATCTACATGCAGTGATCACTCAGTAGGGTTGTAGATCATGGTAATTTACATGCAGTGATCACTCTGTAGGGTTGTAGATCACGGTAATTTACATGCAGTGATCACTCGGTAGGGTTGTAGATCATGGTAATTTACATGAAGTGATCACTCAGTAGGGTTGTAGATCATGGTAATTTACATGAAGTGATCACTCAGTAGGGTTGTAGATCATGGTAATTTACATGAAGTGATCACTCAGTAGGGTTGTAGATCATGGTAATTTACATGAAGTGATCACTCAGTAGGGTTGTAGATCATGGTAATTTACATGAAGTGATCACTCAGTAGGGTTGTAGATCATGGTAATTTACATGAAGTGATCACTCAGTAGGGTTGTAGATCATGGTAATCTACATGAAGTGATCACTCAGTAGGGTTGTAGATCATGGTAATTTACATGCTGTGATCACTCAGTAGGGTTTTAGATCATGTTAATCTACATAAAGTGATAAGTCAGTAGGGTTGTAGATCATGGTAATTTACATGAAGTGATCACTCAGTAGGGTTGTAGATCATGGTAATTTACATGCAGTGATCACTCAGTAGGGTTTTAGATCATGGTAATTTACATGCTGTGATCACTCAGTAGGGTTGTAGATCATGGTAATTTACATGCTGTGATCACTCAGTAGGGTTTTAGATCATGGTAATTTACATGCTGTGATCACTCAGTAGGGTTTTAGATCATGGTAATTTACATGCTGTGATCACTCAGTAGGGTTTTAGATCATGGTAATTTACATGAAGTGATCACTCAGTAGGGTTGTAGATCATGGTAATTTACATGCTGTGATCACTCAGTAGGGTTTTAGATCATGGTAATTTACATGCTGTGATCACTCAGTAGGGTTTTAGATCATGGTAATTTACATGAAGTGATCACTCAGTAGGGTTGTAGATCATGGTAATTTACATGAAGTGATCACTCAGTAGGGTTGTAGATCATGGTAATTTACATGAAGTGATCACTCAGTAGGGTTGTAGATCATGGTAATCTACATGAAGTGATCAGTCAGTAGGGTTGTAGATCATGGTAATCTACATGAAGTGATCACTCAGTAGGGTTGTAGATCATGGTAATCTACATGAAGTGATCACTCAGTAGGGTTGTAGATCATGGTAATCTACATGAAGTGATCACTCAGTAGGGTTATAGATCATGGTAATCTACATGAAGTGATCACTCAGTAGGGTTGTAGATCATGGTAATCTACATGAAGTGATCACTAAGTAGGGTTGTAGATCATGGTAATCTACATGAAGTGATCAGTCAGTAGGGTTGTAGATCATGGTAATCTACATGAAGTGATCACTCAGTAGGGTTGTAGATCATGGTAATCTACATGAAGTGATCACTCAGTAGGGTTGTAGATCATGGTAATTTACATGCTGTGATCACTCAGTAGGGTTTTAGATCATGGTAATTTACATGAAGTGATCACTCAGTAGGGTTTGTAGATCATGGTAATTTACATGCTGTGATCACTCAGTAGGGTTGTAGATCATGGTAATTTACATGAAGTGATCACTCAGTAGGGTTTGTAGATCATGGTAATTTACATGAAGTGATCACTGCGTTAGGTTGTAGATCATGGTAATTTTACATGAAGTGATCACTCAGTAGGGTTGTAGATCATGGTAATTTACATGAAGTGATCACTCAGTAGGGGTTGTAGATCATGGTAATTTACATGCAAGTGATCATTGATCACTAATTACATAGGGTTTTAGATCATGGTAATTTACATGCAGTGATCACTCAGTAGGGTTGTAGGTCATGGTAATCTACATGAAGTGATCACTAAGTAGGGTTGTAGATCATGGTAATCTACATGAAGTGATCACTCAGTAGGGTTGTAGTCATGGTAATTACATGAAGTGATCACTCAGTAGGGTTGTAGGTCATGGTAATCTACATGAAGTGATCACTCAGTAGGGTTGTAGGTCATGGTAATCTACTTGAAGTGATCACTCAATAGGGTTGTAGATCATGGTAATCTACATGAAGTGATCACTCAGTAGGGTTGTAGATCATGGTAATCTACATGAAGTGATCACTCAGTAGGGTTGTAGATCATGGTAATCTACATGCAGTGATCACTCAGTAGGGTTGTAGATCATGGTAATCTACATGAAGTGATCACTCAGTAGGGTTGTAGATCATGGTAATCTACATGAAGTGATCACTCAGTAGGGTTGTAGATCATGGTAATCTACATGAAGTGATCACTCAGTAGGGTTGTAGATCATGGTAATCTACATGAAGTGATCACTCAGTAGGGTTGTAGATCATGGTAATCTACATGAAGTGATCACTCAGTAGGGTTGTAGATCATGGTAATCTACATGAAGTGATCACTCAGTAGGGTTGTAGATCATGGTAATTTACATGAAGTGATCACTCAGTAGGGTTGTAGATCATGGTAATCTACATGAAGTGATCACTCAGTAGGGTTGTAGATCATGGTAATCTACATGAAGTGATCACTCAGTAGGGTTGTAGATCATGGTAATCTACATAAAGTGATCACTCAGTAGGGTTGTAGATCATGGTAATCTACATGAAGTGATCACTCAGTAGGGTTGTAGATCATGGTAATCTACATGAAGTGATCACTCAGTAGGGTTGTAGATCATGGTAATCTACATGAAGTGATCACTCAGTAGGGTTGTAGATCATGGTAATCTACATGAAGTGATCACTCAGTAGGTATTGTAGATCATGGTAATTTACATGAAGTGATCACTCAGTAGGGTTGTAGATCATGGTAATCTTACATGAAGTGATCACTCATTAGGGTTGTAGATCATGGTAATCTACATGAAGTGATCACTCAGTAGGGTTTTAGATCATGGTAATCTACATGAAGTGATCACTCAGTAGGGTTGTAGATCATGGTAATTACATGAGTGATCACTCAGTAGGGTTTTAGATCATGGTAATTTACATGCAGTGATCACTCAGTAGGGTTGTAGATCATGGTAATTTACATGAAGTGATCACTCAGTAGGGTTGTAGATCATGGTAATTACATGCATGTGATCAGTCAGTAGGGTTGTAGATCATGGTAAATTACATGAAGTGATCACTCAGTAGGGTTGTAGATCATGGTAATTTACATGAAGTGATCACTCAGTAGGGTTGTAGATCATGGTAATCTACATGAAGTGATCACTCAGTAGGGTTGTAGATCATGGTAATCTACATGAAGTGATCACTCAGTAGGGTTGTAGATCATGGTAATCTACATGAAGTGATCACTCAGTAGGGTTGTAGATCATGGTAATCTACATGAAGTGATCAGTCAGTAGGGTTGTAGATCATGGTAATCTACATGAAGTGATCAGTCAGTAGGGTTGTAGATCATGGTAATCTACATGAAGTGATCAGTCAGTAGGGTTGTAGATCATGGTAATCTACATGAAGTGATCACTCAGTAGGGTTGTAGATCATGGTAATCTACATGAAGTGATCACTCAGTAGGGTTGTAGATCATGGTAATCTACATGAAGTGATCAGTCAGTAGGGTTGTAGATCATGGTAATCTACATGAAGTGATCAGTCAGTAGGGTTGTAGATCATGGTAATCTACATGCAGTGATCACTCAGTAGGGTTGTAGATCATGGTAATCTACATGAAGTGATCAGTCAGTAGGGTTGTAGATCATGGTAATCTACATGAAGTGATCACTCAGTAGGGTTGTAGATCATGGTAATCTACATGAAGTGATCACTCAGTAGGGTTGTAGATCATGGTAATCTACATGAAGTGATCACTCAGTAGGGTTTGTGTCAAACCCAGATCTTACTGTACAATGTTCTGCTTCTGCTTCAGTTGTAATATAAACATAGATATACTGACACATCAAATATAGTTATTTAGTAATTTTAACCCCACAATGAAGTTTCCTCTTCCATGTGTCCATGGGAAATGTCAGTTGTTATTAGTTAAATCAATATTAATGCTGCTCTAGACACCAAACAAATTAGGACATTTTTAAACCACAAAGGAAAGTACTAATGTACTCGAGAGATATCAGGTTATATATGAGTCTGATATACTGCATTATGTTTAGATTAATTGAACAAAAATAGCTCTTTATAGGTCAACTTTAAATAATATCAAAATAGATTGATGTACCGGGTAGGTTATGATATATGATACTAATGGTTGATCAAGAAAACAATTTATTGAAAATCTACGAATTACTTGTAGGGGATACTGCTAATAGCCAGATATGGTACCGCAGATCAATTCAAATGTAATCATGCCTATAGCTAAAAAAAGATCAGATTTGTTTTGTACACGGGTATCTTCAGTGTGGACACTGTTATGGACTGGGAAAATTATCATGCTTTTACCTATAAATAGAACACTAGTCTATTTAATGTATTGTAAGACTTAGTGCTGTAAACGTTTTCACGTTTGAATGAACACAGATAAAAAGTCCTTGGTGTTTACAAAAAATAACTAGGACTTTTAGGGTATGGGCAAGATTTGGAACGAATTTGAGGATCCTGTCATTTCTAAAATAGGAAGATGTGCCATGTATTATAGATCAACTTACATCTAACAATCATGAGATGTGATTTTCTACCCAGTGGTTGTGTGACATCTTTGGATCATGCTAATATTAGACTCTAAAACTTCCTTAGGACTAAATGTCTATACATAGGTAAGCATCCATTTGATTGCTTTCATATAACAGGATCAATTAAAAGCAACCAGGTACCTAAATCATTTGAAGTGAATTTCATGACATCATAATCCCTAGGAGGTGGGATTAGTCGACGGGAAATTGTACTTTACCCACGTTGTTTCGGGATGTATTGGTAGAGCATCTAGTTTGTGTTTGGTTGGTTCCGGGTTCGCACCTCCGTCATTTTGGCCCTCCGCTGGTTTGGCCGTGCATTTTTCCTCTCCTACATTTGGTGCCTGTGACTAAACGTGCTTCAAGCATTGGTGTTATATGCTGAACAGGGGGATATCCATCCCTGGGATGTGTGATCGAATCTTTAGGTTGAAGACTGAAAAAAGAAGGGAAGTGAGAGTAATAGTCTTGATAGAGACGGCATTCGCAGTTTGCCAGGTAGCTCAGTTTTGGTAGAGCATCTTGCTATAGTATTGGGAGTCCTGTGTTCGAATCCTGTTGTAAGTTATACACTAGAGTAGCATCTTTATAATTATTATATATGTTTCCAACTTTATAATAATTATATATGTATCCATCTTTATATTAATTATATGTATCCATCTTTATAATATTTATGTATGTATCCATCTTTATAATAATTATATATGTATCCATCTTTATAATAATTATATATGTATCCATCTTTATAATATTTATATATGTATCCATCTTTATAATAACTATAATATGTATCCATCTTTTACAAAATTATTGTACAAGGCCATCAATCAATCTCAATCAATCTCCAAAAGAAATCAAATGCCTGGTAAAAAAACCCGACGGTTTTCATAATTTCCAGTCTGCATTTATTTCAAGGGAAGTGGAGAGAGGTGCCTATTGGGCTGAGTGATGGGGGTGCTTAGGTAAAATATGTCATACAGTATGTACTACAAGCAACAGAAAATAATTATGATGTTTTGGACCTAGAATTAAGGATATACATACTACAGCAGAGAATACTTAGTTATGTAGGACAAATTTGATTTGCATGTCTGGTCGGGAAATAGAACACTTTTTTTGTAACAGCAAGTTCTATACTATGTCACCCAGCCACTTACCTGGTATAAGGTAATGCAATGTAAAATGAAAAAACAGATGTAGATTGAAGATGATGTGTATTATCAGATTGATTATGACATAATAAAGAGATATAGGACTGATATTAGCTTATACAGGTCATGTGACAAGTATACAGGTCATGTGACAAGTGGTATGTCTAATGATAAACCAGTATGTTTGTTTAAAATATGATTTCTTGTATCATGGAAATCATAGACATCTGGACAAGAGACATGATTGAAGAAATTGGGTAAGTTTTATGGTTGTTAAGCAATAAATCATTATCAATTAGTTTTTATACAAATTAATAGATTAATTAACCTTGCATTTTGTCAATTAAATATATATTGATTGGTATTATAAAAAAATAACACATATATATATATTATATGATTATATTATCATATGCATGGTAGTCAATGCTGTACCACAAAAATTAAATTATAAAAATGTAATCATCTAAATGAATGTGACATTTTGTTGATTGATTGATAAAGCTGTTAACTCAAAACAATTAGTTTTCCAAATACCTGGCAGGTTGAGAATAGCCTGCAAATGTAAAATGTGGTTATCATTCCTTTGGGTAGTCATGTGATGTCATATATGTGCTACATTATGCCCCCTTTGAAAAATTGTCTCGGTGCACACTTTTCCTGTATAATTTAATTTACAATTCAAACATTTGGTAAATTGTTTTCAATGAAATTAAAAAATAGTGACATCAGAGCTTAAAAAAAGATTAATAAATAAAAAATAAGACTTTTCACTCAAACAACATTTTCTTGATAAACAAAAGGCACTGGATACTCTGATTGGGCCTGTAACATAATGTGGATACTCTGATTGGGCCTTGTAACATAATGTGGATACTCTGATTGGGCCTGTAACATAATGTTGATGTTGCAACCAAGTCTGTTCAAAAGAATGACCTTGACATTAATTCAAGTCACAGGGGGTCAAAAAAGTCAAAATCTTTAAATGAATTTTTGTCATCAATATCTAAGAGGCCTAGAGACTTTAAACTAGTGTATACTTTGAACATATTGTTTTGTGCCAATAGACAGATGTTACAGTGGGTTTTTTGTTGTTGATGATTAATTTCGATAAATAATGTGTAACCTAAGATAATGTAATTTATTTCATTCTATGTATACAGATAGATGGTTCTGGAGGATTATAGGACATCATCTTGGTCACCATGGCAGCCAGCTCTGTGGAGACCAAACCAGCTGCCCAAGTATTCCCTGTGTCGCCCCTCTGTACGGCGAACAGAACCCCGTCACAAAGTCCATCCAAGCTGTCGGTACACTCATCTAGTGCCGACGTACATCCATCTGAAATCTTGCCACAAGATTACAACGGCAATGTGAGTCTCTCTGTGAGCCCAGCGTTGCATGGAGGTGAGGATTCTACAATGGACATTATGGGTATCAAGATTGGTATGATAATTGACCTTGACAATCCCGCAGGTGTGTCATGTGACTTCTGTGGAGGGAATTACAAAGACGACGTTTGTAAACAATGTTTAAGAGTGAACCATCCAAAATATCAGCCCATGAACTCTGACCGTCCAAAATCAGCACCCCCATATAACTGTGATACATTAAAAGAGACATCGTGTAAGTGTGATTGTAAATCAGGTGATGAAGATATTATTCAGAATTTACGAAACAGTAATTCAGGCCCAAAATCTTTATTAGAAAACTCAAAACATTCCGGTTCACATAGAAAGTCACATTCCAAGAAACTTAAGCGGACTGGTTCTTCACGTAAACACAATGGAAAGAGAACTGCTTGTTCAGTTGATACTTCAGGGTCCCTGGACAACACTCAAGACAACAGAGATACTAAACATGTTCGTAAATTTCGCTCAAACGACCCGTCAAATGCAACAATAGGAACCTATCCCCATACGACGATCTCTGTAGGAACAGGCAACAAACACCAATCAGAGAGCTTGTTACATACAAGTCAAGAAGATATTCCGGGACTTACTCCAATTCTACAGGAAGAAAACATTATGGACAGAAAGAAAGACGACAATGATGAAGTGTCGAATACACCAAACGGTGAGGATCCAGAGTATGTACAAATCCTCAAAAACGAACCTGAAGCAACATTTTCACTTCGAACTTTAACGAGGAAACAGAAGTGTATCGTGCTAAGTTTCTGTATCGTTGGATTTGCGAATTATCTTTGTCTTTCCCTGATAGCTCCATTCTTCCCTAAAGAGGTAAGTTGTGTCATATTTTGATATTAAGATAACACGAAACAGAACACAAGTACAGTAAATGTAGAAATTTACGCGATGGGGAAATTTTCGCTAATTACGTGAAGGTCGCTTGTTCGTAAAATTTACCCCGCATGTAATATTTTGTACAATTATCAACTTAGTACAATTTCAACAGAATATTCAAATTAAACCTTTGAATCAACAGAGATACATTGTGTTTAAGTGATTTGACATAAAGAAACACAAGTATGAAGATTTATCCATCGCAAAAATAATAACACTGTGAAAGTTTTATGTTTGTGAATCATGAAATTAAGGATACGTGAGAAGATCTAGTCTTACAGTTTTCTATGATGGCTAAAGTCTTTGGAATGATTTATACTGTGAAATCATTTATTTTTGCTGTTCCCTTACCCGAGTCAAAGTCACGCACGTTAAACAAATGCAATACATAACCACTGAGGAGTTGATGAAATTATTTTCAGACAAGAACATGCATCTAATAATGTTACCACAACTGTAAGAGCGAATTTGAGTAGTTCTAGACAAAAAATGCTTTACAACACAGGCAAGGTTCAGGGTTCGGCATACAAGGCTATGTGTAATGGCGATTGAACATTTCACATACATTTGACTGCAGTGGGCTTTTCTGACATATCACAGTAAAGCCAACTAATCTAATTTCCATTAGAACTGGTTTGTTTCCGATATATGTGCAAGTTTTAATGAAGTCTTAGAGCGTTTTTCGTCCACTTTAATTAATCCTGCACACTGGAATATGTGGGCTAATCAATGTAAAATAGCTAAAAGTTATGGAAAAAAATTTGAAATGTGAGATACCAGTATTTCAAAGCAGATAGGAATATTGATATGTGAACTATGAAATCATATAACTATGACCTTGACCTTTAGCTGTTCTTATAATTAAATGACCTTAGATGTTCTGAAATTGGATGTTAAGCTACCCAATTAAAGAACCATGAGATTGGAATGTAATGCTATGACCTTGACCTTGAAGGTAAGGTATGACCTTGCCCCTGAATTGTAATAAATTGAAAATTAATTATAACTGACCTTGACCTTAAATATCTCATTGACCATGACCTAAGATAGACATGCTAATTATAGTACATTATTTATTATATAGTTCCTCTGATTCAAAGGCTGTGAATGGTGAATGAGTTAGATGTGTAATATGTGTAGAAGTTATAACAGAGAGTATACATTATATATACGGGTTGACTTTGCACGACCAGTAGCCCGGTGTCATGCATAAAAAGTACCCCCCTACCAAAAGGTATCCGGATACTTTTTATGCAGGAGGTACATCTTATGCATGACACTGGCAGCCCAGGGCAGTCAAAAAATAATTGGCGCCCAAAATGTCAAAGTGCAGTTGCCCAGCAGGCTGCCAATTATATTCCAGCCATTTACATGCTTTTATTATTATTAGTTATGGAAGAATGTATGGTTTGAAATCTGTAAATCCAGAACCAAAATTCACTAGAATACGGGAAACTGCATCTAGGAATTTAACATTTTCCAGGGGGGGAGAGGGTACTGGACTTCCTACATAAATTGTATCAGGGCTTGTACCTGTTTGCCACCACAACAGAATCAGGGCTGTCAAGGTTGTTAAAATGGCAGCCCTCTGGTCTGCTAGGGAAACAAGTTAGTATCAACCTACATACTGTTTCAGGCTCGTAATAAAGGTATCAGCAATATGGTGTCCGGATGGATATTTGCAGCCTTTCCTCTCACTCAATTTATCTTTGCACCAGCGTTTGGGAAATTGGTAAGTGTTTTTCTCTATCCTTATATAGCTGTGTGAATATGTTACTTTTGTGAAGGGCTAAGGTTGATATAGCATTCTGATTGGGAAAAAGTATTCATTGTTGACATATTATAAGTTACTTTGCATATATACATTGTATAATATGATCATTTTCTGTGTATTTCATCATCAATTTCTGTGTATTTGATTTACTACATCATCAGTTTCTGTGTACTTTTCAGATTCCCATCGTTGGTCTAAAGTTTATGCATCTGTCCGGGACTTTTGTTGGTGGAGGTTGCACAATCTTGTTTGGGTAATAATCAGAATGATATAAAATCACAATGTACCTGAATTAGAGTGTACTTTTGAAATGATGACATCAGGTATTTTGTATCCAAATTAAGGATATGTACACAGAATTTATCATTCATAGAATTTCACCTATAAAATCACAGTCTCAAAACATCAAATGAAATATTTTGAATGGTACTTAAAAAAACATGAGAGTGATGGGCCTTTTTTTGGGAACAAATTTGCAGAAAATCAGATTGAAAAACACCAACCAAAATAGGAATTTTTGATCCCACGTGAACCCTCATTGGCTGCAATGAACAGAGGTCAAGGTCATCGGTAAAGATTAAATGTTTGAAGGTCAACACCAAATTTTCCATTTTTTGTGACGACCTTTATCTAAATATATTATACAAATGTAAAAATCAAACTGTTAAGAAATGAAACAAGGAATTGTCAGTGACAAGTCACAGGTCAAGGTCATTTTGTCAGAGGTCAAGGTCACTGTTTTTGATTTTAGCATGAAAAATAACTTTTTTGTTGGTCTTAAAAGTGATAAGCTGTACAGATAAGTCTACATTTCAAACCTAATTTTGAATCCTAGGATGATGGAGTACGTGGACGTAAATGATGGTACGGGAGTTTTCATCACCATGTGTTTTATACTCCGCTTCGTCCAGGCTCTTGGATGTTGTGCCAACCAAACCGCCAGCTTTTCTTTGTGTGCTCAAGAGTTCAGGGACACTGTGGGAACTATATTTGTAAGTTTGTAAGCCTCGTGTCTCATGATATGTTCAGTTTGGTTTGGTTTTGTGAGTTTAATTAATGATTAACCTCTTACAACTTTGTTTAGTTTATGAGATGATAAACCCAATGGAGCAAGAGATAAATTGCACATAAATGCTTCACGTCTACACACAATTTACTTCGTGCTCCATCGGTTTTATCATCTCATAAACTAAACAAATTAAGAGGTTAATCCTTATATTGACAATATTTTCTTTAAACTATAAAATCAACCAAATGGTCAGATACAATCATTTACCGTGTGTTATTCTTCATCAAACTTATACTGTTGTCATGTTTATCCCATCGTACCATTGCATTGACTGACAGCTTAATCTCGCCGCCTTTTTCCATTACGTGACAAAAAAAGTGTTCTTATATTTGAGTTATTCTATTTAGGCCAAATAGCGATAACACATTCAAAAAATTTAATCTACAAGAACAATGGCTACTTCTCCTAAGCTACTGGTGGGATTTGAATGAAACTTGGTAGATGTGTGTGATTTCTTTACTTACAGGGTATGGGTGAGGTGTTTGTGGGTCTGGGCTTCATGTGTGGACCAGCTATTGGAGGGGTCCTGTACGGGGTGAGTTGATATCATTTTAACATCAGTTGCTTCTTGTAATTAGTGCCCATACCATTTTATTATTGGTTTCAATAGAGTGTTTGTTAGGTTGACATAAAATATGAAATCTGGACCTGAAAGGTGTTTTATAGTTAAGAATCATGATGATTAAAGAACATCCATATTTCAAGTCGTGATACAGTGTAATTTTTAGCCAACAATCATCAGATGGTGGGATATTAAAATGGCCTTTCGTCTGTGGTTTGTCGTCCGTCCTTTCTTCCGTCGGTCCGTTCGTTAACAATAGATTTTTGTTATCGTCATTTCTCATGAAAGTTTTGAAGGGATATTTTTCAAATTTCCTATGTAGGTTCCCCGAGAGCCCTAGTTGTGCATATTGCATTTTTGGACCAATCAGTCAACAAGATGGTCGCCAGGCCGCTATCTTGGATCTTGGATTTTGATAGTTAAAGTTTGTTTCTGCTATTTCTCAGAAAGTGCTGAAGGGATCTTTCTCAAATTTCATATGTAGATCCCCCTAAAACTGTAGTTGTGCAAGTTGCATTTTGACACTGATCGACCAACAAGATGGCCAACAGGCCGCCATTTTGGATTTTGATAGTTAAAATTTATTACGGCTATTTCTCAGAAAGCACTGAAGGGATTGCTCTCAAATGTCATATTTAGGTTCCCCTAGGACATCAGTTGTGAATATATTGCATTTTGAGACTGATCGGCCAAACACGTTGGCCAACAAGCTACCATTTTGGATTTTGATAGTTGGAGTTTGTTAATGCTATTTCTCAGAAAGAAATAAAGGGAACTCTCTCAAATTTTATATGTAGGTTACCCTAGGATCTTAGTTGTGCACATTGCATTTGTAACTGATCGGTCTACAAGATGGCCGACCGGCCGCCATCTTGGATTTTGATAGTTACCGCTATATCTCAGAAATTACTGAAGGGATCTCTCTGAAATTCCATAGCTAGGTTCCCCTTGGGCCCTAGTTGTGCATAGTACATTTTGGGACTAATTGGTCAACAAAATGGCCAACTGGCTGCCATCTTGGATTTCATCGTTGAGGTTTGTTATAGCTGTTTCTCAGATTTTATATGTATTATATTTGAAAAAGTTTGAAAATTAGGGTAAAGATCCCTCTTTCCATTGTCATTCTTTGGTGGGCGCCAAGATCCCTCTGGGATCTTTTGTTCTAAAGCAGATGTCATGTGGAATAGAATATTTGACATTTAAGTCAGGTATGCAGATTATACAGATTTAATTTATATAAAGTAAGAAGTGTGCCAGAATACACAAGACTCCAGTTTAAACAAGGGTCGGTTTTGACAAGATATACTGTAATTCAGAAAAAAGTGTAATGAATCACTTATCTATGATGTTGAGGTTTATGAAGTAAACTATGTTAATGTATTTGACAGATCAGAGGGTTTGTGATCCAGAAGTAAACAATGTTTATGTATTTGACAGATCGGAGGTTTTGTGATCCAGAAGTAAACAGTGTTTATGTATTTGACAGATCGGAGGTTTTGTGATCCAGAAGTAAACAGTGTTTATGTATTTGACAGATCGGAGGTTTTGTGATCCAGAAGTAAACAGTGTTTATGTATTTGACAGATCGGAGGTTTTGTGATCCAGAAGTAAACAGTGTTTATGTATTTGACAGATCGGAGGTTTTGTGATCCAGAAGTAAACAGTGTTTATGTATTTGACAGATCGGAGGTTTTGTGATCCAGAAGTAAACAGTGTTTATGTATTTGACAGATCGAGGTTTGTGATCCAAAGTAAACAGTGTTTATGATTTGACAGATCAGAGGTTTTGTGATCCAGAAGTAAACAGTGTTTATGTATTTGACAGATCGGAGGTTTTGTGATCCAGAAGTAAACAGTGTTTATGTATTTGACAGATCAGAGGTTTTGTGATCCAGAAGTAAACAGTGTTTATGTATTTGACAGATCGGAGGGTTTGTGATCCAGAAGTAAACAGTGTTTATGTATTTGACAGATCAGAGGTTTTGTGATCCAGAAGTAAACAGTGTTTATGTATTTGACAGATCAGAGGTTTTGTGATCCAGAAGTAAACAGTGTTTATGTATTTGACAGATCGGAGGTTTTGTGATCCAGAAGTAAACAGTGTTTATGTATTTGACAGATCGGAGGTTTTGTGATCCAGAAGTAAACAGTGTTTATGTATTTGACAGATCGGAGGTTTTGTGATCCAGAAGTAAACAGTGTTTATGTATTTGACAGATCGGAGGTTTTGTGATCCAGAAGTAAACAGTGTTTATGTATTTGACAGATCGGAGGGTTTGTGATCCAGAAGTAAACAGTGTTTATGTATTTGACAGATCAGAGGTTTTGTGATCCAGAAGTAAACAGTGTTTATGTATTTGACAGATCAGAGGTTTTGTGATCCAGAAGTAAACAGTGTTTATGTATTTGACAGATCAGAGGTTTTGTGATCCAGAAGTAAACAGTGTTTATGTATTTGACAGATCAGAGGTTTTGTGATCCAGAAGTAAACAGTGTTTATGTATTTGACAGATCGGAGGGTTTGTGATCCAGAAGTAAACAGTGTTTATGTATTTGACAGATCGGAGGTTTTGTGATCCAGAAGTAAACAGTGTTTATGTATTTGACAGATCGGAGGTTTTGTGATCCAGAAGTAAACAGTGTTTATGTATTTGACAGATCAGAGGTTTTGTGATCCAGAAGTAAACAGTGTTTATGTATTTGACAGATCAGAGGTTTTGTGATCCAGAAGTAAACTAGTGTTTATGTATTTGACAGATCGGAGGTTTTGTGATCCAGAAGTAAACAGTGTTTTTATGTATTTGACAGATCGGAGGTTTTGTGATCCAGAAGTAAACAGTGTTTATGTATTTGACAGATCGGAGGTTTTGTGATCCAGAAGTAAACAGTGTTTATGTATTTGACAGATCAGAGGTTTTGTGATCCAGAAGTAAACAGTGTTTATGTATTTGACAGATCGGAGGTTTTGTGATCCAGAAGTAAACAGTGTTTATGTATTTGACAGATCAGAGGTTTTGTGATCCAGAAGTAAACAGTGTTTATGTATTTGACAGATCAGAGGTTTTGTGATCCAGAAGTAAACAATGTTTATGTATTTGACAGATCAGAGGTTTTGTGATCCAGAAGTAAACAGTGTTTATGTATTTGACAGATCAGAGGTTTTGTGATCCAGAAGTAAACAGTGTGTATGTATTTGACAGATCAGAGGGTTTGTGATCCAGAAGTAAACAGTGTTTATGTATTTGACAGATCAGAGGTTTTGTGATCCAGAAGTAAACAGTGTTTATGTATTTGACAGATCAGAGGTTTTGTGTGATCCAGAAGTAAACAGTGTTTATGTATTTGACAGATCAGAGGTTTTGTGATCCAGAAGTAAACAATGTTTTATGTATTTGACAGATCAGAGGTTTTGTGATCCAGAAGTAAACAGTGTTTATGTATTTGAACAGATCAGAGGTTTTGTGATCCAGAAGTAAACAGTGTTTATGTATTTTGACAGATCAGAGGGTTTGTGATCCAGAAGTAAACAGTGTTTATGTATTTGACAGATCGGAGGGTTTTTGTGATCCAGAAGTAAACAGTGTTTATGTATTTGACAGATCAGGAGGTTTTGTGATCCAGAAGTAAACAGTGTTTATGTATTTGACAGATCAGAGGTTTTGTGATCCAGAAGTAAACAGTGTTTATGTATTTGACAGATCAGAGGTTTTGTGATCCAGAAGTAAACAGTGTTTATGTATTTGACAGATCAGAGGTTTTGTGATCCAGAAGTAAACAGTGTTTTATGTATTTGACAGATCAGAGGTTTTGTGATCCAGAAGTAAACAGTGTTTATGTATTTGACAGATCAGAGGTTTGTGATCCAGAAGTAAACAGTGTTTATGTATTTGGACAGATCGGAGGGTTTGTGATCCAGAAGTAAACAGTGTTTATGTATTTGACAGATCGGAGGTTTTGTGATCCAGAAGTAAACAGTGTTTATGTATTTGACAGATCGAGAGGTTTTGTGATCCAGAAGTAAACAGTGTTTATGTATTTGACAGATCGGAGGGTTTTGTGATCCAGAAGTAAACAGTGTTTATGTATTTGACAGAATCGGAGGTTTTGTGATCCAGAAGTAAACAGTGTTTATGTATTTGACAGATCGGAGGTTTTGTGATCCAGAAGTAAACAGTGTTTTTATGTATTTGACAGATCGGAGGTTTTTGATCCAGAAGTAAACAGTGTTTATGATTTTGACAGATCAGAGGTTTTGTGATCCAGAAGTAAACAGTGTTTATGTATTTGACAGATCAGAGGTTTTGTGATCCAGAAGTAAACAGTGTTTATGTATTTGACAGATCGGAGGTTTTTGTGATCCAGAAGTAAACAGTGTTTATGTATTTGACAGATCAGAGGTTTTGTGATCCAGAAGTAAACAGTGTTTATGTATTTGACAGATCAGAGGTTTGTGATCCAGAAGTAAACAGTGTTTATGTATTTGACAGATCAGAGAGGTTTTGTGATCCAGAAGTAAACAGTGTTTATGTATTTGACAGATCAGAGGAGGTTTTGTGAGTCCAGAAGTAAACAGTGTTTATGTATTTGACAGATCGGAGGGTTTGTGATCCAGAAGTAAACAGTGTTTATGTATTTGATCAGATCAGACAGTCAGAGGTTTTGTGATCCAGAAGTAAACTCAGTGTTTATGTATTTGACAGATCGGAGGGTTTGTGATCCAGAAGTAAACAGTGTTTATGTATTTGACAGATCAGAGGTTTTGTGATCCAGAAGTAAACAGTGTTTATGTATTTGACAGATACAGATCAGAGGTTTTGTGATCCAGAAGTAAAACAGTGTTTATGTATTTGACAGATACAGGAGGTTTTGTGATCCAGAAGTAAACAGTGTTTATGTATTTGACAGATCTGAGGGTTTGTGATCCAGAAGTAAACAGTGTTTATGTATTTGACAGATCGAGAGGAGTTTGTGATCCAGAAGTAAACAGTGTTTATGTATTTGACAGATCGGAGGATTTTGTGATTTCATGAAGTAAACAGTGTTTATGTATTTGAAGATCGGGAGGTTTTGTGATCCAGAAGTAAACAGTGTTTATGTATTTGACAGATCGGAGGTTTTGTGATCCAGAAGTAAACAGTGTTTTTGTATTTGACAGAATCAGAGGTTTTGTGATCCAGAAGTAAACAGTGTGTTTATGTATTTGACAGAATCAGAGGGTTTGTGATCCAGAAGTAAACAGTGTTTATGTATTTGACAGATCAGAGGTTTTGTGATCCAGAAGTAAACAAGTGTTTAATGTATTTGACAGATCGGAGGTTTTGTGATCCAGAAGTAAACAGTGTTTTTGTATTTGTCAGATCGAAGTTTTTGATCCAGAAGTTTAAACAGTGTTTTATGTATTGACAGTCGGAGGTTTTGTGATCCAGAAGTAAACAGTGTTTATGTATTTGACAGATCGGAGGTTTTGTGATCCAGAAGTAAACAGTGTTTATGTATTTGACAGATCGGAGGTTTTGTGATCCAGAAGTAAACAGTGTTTATGTATTTGACAGATCGGAGGGTTTGTGATCCAGAAGTAAACAGTGTTTATGTATTTGACAGATCAGAGGTTTTGTGATCCAGAAGTAAACAGTGTTTATGTATTTGACAGATCGGAGGTTTTGTGATCCAGAAGTAAACAGTGTTTATGTATTTGACAGATCGGAGGTTTTGTGATCCAGAAGTAAACAGTGTTTATGTATTTGACAGATCGGAGGTTTTGTGATCCAGAAGTAAACAGTGTTTATGTATTTGACAGATCGGAGGGTTTGTGATCCAGAAGTAAACAGTGTTTATGTATTTGACAGATCGGAGGTTTTGTGATCCAGAAGTAAACAGTGTTTATGTATTTGACAGATCGGAGGTTTTGTGATCCAGAAGTAAACAGTGTTTATGTATTTGACAGATCGGAGGTTTTGTGATCCAGAAGTAAACAGTGTTTATGTATTTGACAGATCGGAGGTTTTGTGATCCAGAAGTAAACAGTGTTTATGTATTTGACAGATCAGAGGGTTTGTGATCCAGAAGTAAACAGTGTTTATGTATTTGACAGATCGGAGGTTTTGTGATCCAGAAGTAAACAATGTTTATGTATTTGACAGATCGGAGGGTTTGTGATCCAGAAGTAAACAGTGTTTATGTATTTGACAGATCGGAGGGTTTGTGATCCAGAAGTAAACAGTTTATGTATTTGACAGATCGGAGGTTTTGTGATCCAGAAGTAAACAGTGTTTATGTATTTGACAGATCGGAGGGTTTGTGATCCAGAAGTAAACAGTGTTTATGTATTTGACAGATCAGAGGTTTTTGTGATCCAGAAGTAAACAGTGTTTATGTATTTGGACAGATCGGAGGGTTTGTGATCCAGAAGTAAACAGTGTTTATGTATTTGACAGATCAGAGGTTTTGTGATCCAGAAGTAAACAGTGTTTATGTATTTGACAGATCGGAGGTTTTGTGATCCAGAAGTAAACAGTGTTTTATGTATTTGACAGATCGGAGGTTTTGTGATCCAGAAGTAAACAGTGTTTATGTATTTGACAGATCGGAGGGTTTTGTGATCCAGAAGTAAACAGTGTTTATGTATTTGACAGATCGGAGGTTTTGTGATCTGAAGAAGTAAACAGTGTTTATGTATTTGACAGAACGGAGGTTTTGCGTGATCCAGAAGTAAACATATGTTTATGTATATTTTGACAGATCGGAGGTTTTGTGATCCAGAAGTAAACAGTGTTTATGTATTTGACAGATCGGGAGGTTTTGTGATCCAGAAGTAAACAGTGTTTATGTATTTGACAGATAGTTTTGTGATCCAGAAGTAAAACAGTGTTTTTGTATTTGACAGATAGAGGTTTGTGATCCAGAAAGTAAACAGTGTTTATGTATTTGGACAGATCGGAGGTTTTGTGATCCAGAAGTAAACAGTGTTTATGTATTTGACAGATCGGAGGTTTTGTGATCCAGAAGTAAAACAGTGTTTATGTATTTGACAGATCGGAGGTTTTGTGATCCAGAAGTAAACAGTGTTTATGTATTTGACAGATCGGAGGTTTTTGTGTTAAACCGTTTATGTTTGACAGTGATTCCGGTGTGCATTCATTATCGGTATAAACCGTTCATGAAAGTGATATACATAATAAATATATATGCAATATAACACTGTAAAATAATAATAGTTTAAATCTACAGTTAATTTCTATAAAATATCCATTCTATATTTCCCCTCCTTTCCAAGTTCCATCCCCTAACTTCCCCTTGTGTCCCATAATCTGAAGTCCCAATTTCACATAGAGTTTGGAACACTTTGTGTTTCAGACATTTCTAATTATATACCCCGCCAGCAAAATGAAATTTATGTAGGGATCATTAGTGGAGTATTTGTTCCTTTTAAAAAAAATCTATCACATTTGGATAGAGAGTAGATATGTGGTTACTAACATTTAGATAGCTGAGGTGTAGATGTGACTGTAATTTGTGGTTTTATACTTTTAGTTGTTCCAGACCAGACACAGCAAACTGGAAATAAGATGTCTCTGTTTAAACTCTTCAAATCTTATAGCACTATTGTTAACTGTTTCACAATTGTGATAGCCGCTATGATATGGTCAATATTGGACCCCACTCTGGAGCCTCATTTAGAAGAGGTAAAGTATACTCTGTATCATTACTCATCATTTATAGTAAGGTCATACTGACTTCCCACCCTGGAGCCTCATTTAGAAGAGGTAAAGTATACTATGTATCATTATAGTATGGTCATACTACTGACTCCCCACTCTGGAGCCTCATTTAGAAGAGGTAAAGTATACTCTGTATCATTATAGACACAGTCATACTGACTCCCCACTCTGGAGCCTCATTTAGAAGAGGTAAAGTATACTCTGTATCATTATAGTATGGTCATACTGACTTCCCACCCTGGAGCCGCATTTAGAAGAGGTAAAATATACTATGTATCATTATAGTATGGTCATACTGACTCTCACTCTAGAGTCTCATTTTGAAGAGGTAAAGTATACTAATGTATCATTATAGTACGGTCATACTGACTCCCCACCCTGGAGCCTCATTTAGAAGAGGCAAAGTATTCTCTGTATCATTATAGTATGGTCATACTGACTCCTCACTCTAGAGTCTCATTTAGAAGAGGTAAAGTATACTATGTATCATTATATAGTATGGTCATACTGACTCCCCACCCTGGAGCCTCATTTAGAAGAGGTAAAGTATACTCTGTATCATTATAGTATGGTCATACTGACTCCCCACTCTGGAGCCTCATTTAGAAGAGGTAAAGTATACTCTGTATCATTATAGTACGGTCATACTGACTCCCCACTCTGGAGCCTCATTTAGAAGAGGTAAAGTATACTCTGTATCATTATAGTACGGTCATACTGACTCCCCACCCTGGAGCCTCATTTAGAAGAGGTAAAGTATACTCTGTATCATTATAGTATGGTCATACTGACTCCCCACCCTGGAGCCTCATTTAGAAGAGGTAAAGTATACTCTGTATCATTATAGTATGGTCATACTGACTCCCCACTCTGGAGCCTCATTTAGAAGAGGTAAAGTATACTCTGTATCATTATAGTATGGTCATACTGACTCCCCACTCTGGAGCCTCATTTAGAAGAGGTAAAGTATACTCTGTAAATTATTTATAGAGGTATATTTTTTCATTTATGCGGGCGGCGGGACTCAGAAAACAAATGCTACAGATAACATTTTATTTTTTTCTCACTTGAAGGACATGAAAATCAATGAAAACATGTGTAGAAAATGTAAATTCTTACTCAGTCTTTCAGAACAGCTTTTAAATATCTCAATCGTCATGATATCCAAAGAAACCCAGTTGAAAATACATAATCCTGGGAGGAAACATTCCGTTTTGAGCAAATGCTGACAACGGCAGCCATTTTTTTACCGGAAATGAAAGGTGCATACTAAAATTGGAGCCAATTTCCGGGTGCGTTTTCGAATGGAAATTTCGGGCAAGTTCGAATGGAAATTTGGGGTGCGTTCGATGCGGCGGTCTCGCTTTTAATTTTTAAGTTATGGCGCATAAAAACGTTGGTGGGGGGGGGGGGTAAATATCAATGCGGCGGGGCCTGAGAAACTAAGAATTAATTTTGTTTGGCCTAAGGTAAGCTCTGTATCATTATAGTACGGTCATACTGACTCCCCACTACGGAGCCTCATTAAGAAGAGGTAAGGTATAGCTCTGTATCATTATAGTACGGTCATACTGACTCCCCACTCTGGAGCCTCATTTAGAAGAGGTAAAGCATACTCTGTATCCTTATAGTGTGGTCATACTGACTCCCCACCTGGAGCCTCATTTAGAAAAAGTTAAGTATAACTCCGTATCCTTATAGTGCGGTCATACTGACTTCCCAAACCCTGGAGCCTCATTTAGAAAAAGTTAAAGTATACTCTGTATCATTATAGTACGGTCATACTGACTCCCCACTTTGGAGCCTCATTTAGAAGAGGTAAAGTATACTCTGTATCATTATACTAGGGTCACACTGACCCCTAACTCTAACTTAATAGTACGGTCATACTGATTCCCCAGTCTTTGGCCTCATTTATAATTCAGTTTCGACAAATAGAAGTCTTGATAACAGCACAACCCACAGAACACATCCTAAAGCATTACTTAAAAGGGATCTGTTTCATAGTACTGACTCCCCACTCTAGATCTAGAGCCTCACTTAGAAGAAATGAAATACAGTCTATGTAATTTTAGTATTGCCATACTGACTCTCCTCTCTAGAGCCTCATTCAAAAATATGCATTGTGAAGATTGTTGTTGAGGTTATCCTCAGATAAATGTATGATAATTAATTTTCTTTATTTCGGGCTTTCTGATTGGCCTATTCATTTTTTGCATTTTTTGTGAGAATCCGCTACGCAGATTCACACAGTTTGCAAACAAAATTTCTTTCATACCCGATGAATTTAAAAAATAGTAACTTCAATAGCTTAAATGAAATAAAATTTCTTTATTTAACAATATGAATATATTTTTGTTTGTTCCAGTTTAACCTGAGCTCAGAACTGATTGGGCTTCTGTTTTTACTAATGGCTGCTGTCTATGCGATTGCTTCACCATTTTGGGGGAGGATCTCAGACAAAATGGTCAGTACAATACAATCTGCTGGTCAGTATAAAGTTTATTCTCCTTACACTACTTTTCCCTGCAGTAGCCGGTAATTATACTTCCCCACAACAAAGTTTATGGGGGTCGGGTATACTGAATTCAGGTTGTCTATCTAGCACAACCATCAACGCGTACTTCTCTAAAACTACCATAGCATTTATCAAAACATGGTGGCAATAATCGTTATACAGTAGATATGTGTGTAATCTAATAATTACCTACACAAGGTACCTCTACCTTTTTTTCTAGAGTTTTGCCCCATCGTTACAAAATGATTAGAAAGATTTCTGCAGGATCAATATGATGACATTGTGTTTTACTCACTGTGAGAGTGGTTACATTTCAGGCTGACAGTCGACCAATCCTGGTGATCGGGTGTCTAATGTCATCAGGAGGGATGCTACTCCTGGGTCCATCAACTCTCCTCGGATTCCAGCAGGACGACAAGTATGTCATACTCTCACGCTCTGATTATTTTAAATATGTATTGTTGCAGTGATGTCTGGTTTAAACAAGTGAATTCTGCAGTACATATACAGGCCAGTACATTTATCATTTTGTTGTATTTTCCAGCATATTGTGGCTAAATGTCGTTAGTCTCGTCATTATTGGTATTGCTGACAGTGCAGCCATTATTCCAACCTTTGACCTTCTGTTCAAAATTGCAGAGTAAGTATTCTCCCTTGTATTATACCATTCTCAATTTCCATCCCCCCTCCCCCACTAGTTCCTATGGTCCTAACATCCTCATACACATTCCTCCACCTGCCAATGCCCTGTCCTGTTCATCGAGTGAAAAGTAATTAAATAAAATAGAAGTATCCAAACATTGATGCATTTATTGAATCTCTCCATTTTCAAAGAGAGGGGTTTTGATGCATCTTGTGAATCTCTCCATTTTCTGAGAGAGGGGGATGCAGCTTCTGAATCTTTCCATTTTCAGAGAGAGGGATTTTGATGCATCTTGTGAATCTCTCCATTTTCTGAGAGAGGGATTTTGATGCATCTTATGAATCTTTCCATTTTCAAAGAGAGGGGTTTTGATGCATCTTGTGAATCTCTCCATTTTCAGAGAGAGGGGTTTTGATGCAGCTTCTGAATCTTTCCATTTTCAGAGAGAGGGTTTTGATGCATCTTGTGAATCTCTCCATTTTCAGAGAGAGGGGTTTTGATGCATCTTGTGAATCTCTCCATTTTCAGAGAGAGGGGTTTTGATGCATCTTGTGAATCTCTCCATTTTCAGAGAGAGGGGTTTTGATGCATCTTGTGAATCTCTCCATTTTCAGAGAGAGGGGTTTTGATGCATTTTATGACTGTCTCCATTTTCAGAGAGAGAGAGGTTTTGATGTATCTTGTGAATCCATCCATTTTCAGAGAGAGGGTTTTGATGCATCTTGTGAATCTCTCCATTTTCAGAGAGAAGGGTTTTGATGCATCTTGTGAATCTTTCCATTTTCAAGAGAGAGGGGTTTTGATGCATCTTGTGAATCCCTCCATTTTTAGAGAGAGGGGTTTTTGATGCATCTTGTGAATCCCTCCATTTTCTGAGAGAGAGGGGTGCATCTTATGAATCTTTCCATTTTCAGAGAGAGGGGTTTTTGATGCATCTTATGAATCTCAAGATTTTCAGAGAGAGGGATTTTGATGCATCTTGTGAATCTCTCCATTTTCAGAGAGAGGGGTTTTGATGCATCTTATGAATCTCAAGATTTTCAGAGAGAGAGGTTTTGATGTATCTTGTGAATCCATCCATTTTCAGAGAGAGGGTTTTGATGTATTTTGTGAATCTCTCCATTTTCAGAGAGATGGGTTTTGATGCATCTTGTGAATCTCTCCATTTTCAGAGAGAGGGGTTTTGATGCATCTTGTGAATCTCTCCATTTTCAGAGAGAGGGGTTTTGATGCATCTTGTGAATCTCTCCATTCTCAGAGAGAGGGGTTTTGATGCATTTTATGACTGTCTCCATTTTCAGAGAGAGAGGGGTTTTGATGCATCTTGTGAATCTCTCCATTTTCAGAGAGAGGGGTTTTGATGCATCTTGTGAATCTCTCCATTTTCAGAGAGAGGGGTTTTGATGCATCTTGTGAATCTCTCCATTTACAGAGAGAGGGGTTTTGATGCATCTTGTGAATCTCTCCATTTTCAGAGACAGGAGTTTTGATGCGTTTTATGATTTTCTCCATTTTCAGAGACAGGGGCTTTGAGAACAACATCAATACTTTTGGTATCATATCAGGAGTGTGGGCGTCCATGTATGCCTTGGGGTGAGTGGAGTTGCAGAATTATATATTTTATCATATAATAATAACACAGTCATAATTGCATGTTTACAGTTTATGACTAAATATAAAACAAAAACTGAGATTTATACACTGCCTTATTAGAGTAAACATTGCCTCCCTCTATAATTATAACACCCTCTGTACAGTCCTATCATACAACATCCAGTCTCAGTTGTTATATCACTTCATTACAGAAATGTTATCTTTCATTTCTGCAGGAAATGTAAGTCTTTCATCAAATAAATCTTTAAAAAGGAAACACTTGGTAGATATTACTTTTGAATTGTCTAACTCTGTTAAATTAGGTATACACTATCTTCTCTCCTCAGGACAAACAAAATATTGTTGAAATGTAACAAGTCTGATCATCCAATGTTCTTCAATTTATCTGTGTATAAACTTCAGATTGTTGATATTGACAGAGACTTCCTAGGACCAGCTGTAGGTGGATTTCTCTTGGATGAAATCGGCTTCCAGTCTATGACAACATATATAGCCTTTCTTACAGTAGCTACGGTGAGTTACCATAGCAGGAGCAATTACAGTCAGTAACAATAGCCACAGTAGTGACAGTCAGTAGCCATAGCAACAGTAGTTACGGTCAGTAGCTATAGCAACAGTAGTTACGGTCAGTAACTATAGCAACAGTAGTGACAGTCAGTAGCCATAGCAACAGTAGTTACGGTCAGTAGCTATAGCAACAGTAGTTACGGTCAGTAACTATAGCAACAGTAGTTACAGTCAGAAACCATATCAACAGTAGTTTCTTATAGTAGCCATAGCAACAGTAGATTTAGTAACTATAGCAATAGTAGTTACATTTACTAACCATAGCAACAATAGTTACAGTCAGTAGCAAAATAAATAGCCGTCAGTAACCATAGGAACAGTAGTTACATACATTACGTAACCATAGGAACAGTAGTTACATTTAGTTACCATAACAATAGTAGTTACAGTCCGTAGCAATAGAAATAGCAGTAACAGTCAGTAACAATAACAGCTGTAGTTCTATTTAGTAACCATAGCAACAGTTTTTACAGTCAACAGAAGTTACAGTCAGTATCAATAGAAATAACATTTACACTCAGTAACAATAGCAAAAGCAGTTACAGTCAGTAACCATAGCAACAGTAATTACAGTCAGAAACAATAACAACAGCAGTTACATTCAGAAACCTCAGCAACAGTAGTTACTCCCAGTAACCAAAGTAACAGTAGCTAAGTCAGTAACCATAGAAACAGTCGTTACACTCACTAACCATAGCAACAGTACTTTCTTTCATTAACCATACTAACCATAGCAACAGTACTTTCTTTCACTAACCATAGCAACAGTACTTTCTTTCACTAACCATAGCAACAGTACTTTCTTTCACTAACCATAGCAACAGTACTTTCTTTCACTAACCATAGCAACAGCAGTTACAACCAATAATCATAGTGACAGTACATGTATTTACAATCAGTTACTATAGTAACAGTAGTTACAGTCAGTTTACCACAGTTACAATTGTTACTTTCACTAACCATAGCAACAGTAGTTACACTCAGTAACCATAACAACAGTAGTTACAGTCAGTAACCATAGTAACAGTAGTTACACTCAGTAACCATAGTAACAGTAGTTACACTCAGTAACCATAGTAACAGTAGTTACACTCAGTAACCATAGTAACAGTAGTTACACTCAGTAACCATAGTAACAGTAATTACAATGAAAAAGTCCACAATTTTTCTGTTGTAGGCTGCCTTCCTGTTTATAAATATACTCGTCGACTGTGCTTGTAAATCCAGAAAATCGGCCAAGAAGGGATCTGCTGAGGAAACTTCACCCCTTCTCAGCCAGAAACAGGATACAGACAGATATACAGAGAACTCTGATTTTCTCAACACTTACCCTCCCCAACAATTGGCTACAGAACAGGTGTGACAGAGGAGTCGTGTGGAGACTGTGATACATGTATCGTACTCGAATTATTATGATCACTGTGCAGCACTTGTGATATTTGTTGAGACGTTGTGACATTAATAGAGTGGTTTTGACTTTATTACATTAGATTAGTAACCACACTCTATGAGTGTAGATAAGACTTTTGAGAGGTTGTGGGGCAGATGTGACATCATGGCCCAGTTTCATGAACATTCCTTAAATTTAAGGAATCCCTTAACTTAAAATTTTCCTTAAGAAAGCATTACAGATTTTAAGGAAGGCTCTTTAACTTAAGGGTTTTCCTTAACTTTTGTAATGCTTTTCTATGGGGAAAGTTAAGTTAAGGGATTCCTCAAAGTTAAGGAATGAAACTGGGCCCAGTGGGGTGGTTGAGTGGTGGTGACAGTAACAAAGTGAGGGTTGTGAAGACAACCACTGAGACTGAGGAGAGGTTGTGTCACTCAGGAAATGATGGTTACAGATATTATGTGATAGATACTTTTGTGGTTAATCTTTAATTATTAGCCCAACATCATCAAATAGATGGCTATTCAAATAGCATTTCGTCCATCTTTCCGTAATCGGTTCTTGTTACCGCTGTTTCTCAGAAAGTACAGGAGGGACCTTTTTCAAATTTCATTGTAATATGAAAACAACTGTATGGACAACAAAATTGCGGAAATGTAGCCCTCTTAGATTTTGATAGTAGGAGTTCGTTACTACCTTTTATTAAAAAGCGCTGAATTCTCTGAAATTCCACATGTAGGTTTCTCTTTATTCTTTGTCAATATGCATTTTGTAAATGAAAGGAAACAATCCATAAGCAGCCATCATGGATTTTGTCACTTTTTTCAGAAAGTTCTGATGAGGTCTAGCTTCCACCAATTAGACTTATCGCACCTCGGACAGAAATGTCCCCAAATGATTGGCGGAGAGCCGTCACGTGGTGACCCCCTAACACTTTATAGGGGGTCAGTAAATTTTATTATGGCGGCTGCCGCCCTCGCTTCAAAATTTTAACACATTCTCTTCAACTAAAATATACCATTTCTTTACCGTAAAAAACATATTTTACTTATTATTTTTATGTTAAAATCATTTAAAATCGTTTTAATACTTCAAATTAAATGAAATGCATTTTTTTAAATACGAGTTGCTTCCCCTACCCCAGTTTGAAAGTTGATGACGCGGTGAAAGTCAAACGTAAGAATTCAAGCATTTTCTTGACTTCGACCATAAACATATGGAGGGGTTCGTATCTTTAGATCTCACTCTACAGTACAACTTATTTATCGGCATTACTTTAAGTGATTATCTCAGCGAGAATGCATAGATGATCATGAGTCTGCGCTATAAATGTTGGATGGATGTTTGTGTCACTTTTGTTTGTGATGCTTTCAATATACAACCAGTCTGATGTTGCATTGAGGTAGGCCTATTGTGCACTAGGAATTTTGGATTATTGTTGATTTATGAATAACTCAGTATTGTTCTTCAGGTTCCTTATACAGTTATTTGCAGATTCCAGAAAGAAAATACGTACATGTTAAATAAATACGTAGGCCTACTGTAGGCCAAATATTTAAAAGCGGCGATTGTTGTATACTTCGCCAGCATGGCTCAGGTTTGATATCGGATTCTTGAGAAAATAAATAGGAAACAAAGATCTAATGAAACAAATAAATGGTCCTCGATGCGATAAATTCGTTATATAATCAGTTACTGACCCCCTATAAAGGCATAGAGGGTCAGTAAGAAGTATAGGAGGCTCGGGCTACGCCCTCGCCCCCTATAAATCTTACTGACCCTCTATGCCTTTATAGGGGGTCAGTAACTGACTATATAACTAATATTGTCAATCATTGATCATGCTTTGGTGGCACCAAGTTCTATCTGTGATCTCTTGTTTGGAGTTGTATAAACTTGTGGAAGGACACAGGGAAAATTCAATTCAGGCTTCAATATGGGAGAAATAAATCTTAAAGATGCTCCACTGCCGACAGAACATAACTGATATTTATCATTTGAACAATAATTGTGTTAAATCGTGTATATATATGGCTAATTAACACAAAAAATAATATAAAATATAATTTATTTCACCTTTAGTACATGCACATCCTGTACTTCTTTCCATATAGGATAAAGTGGTACGGACATTTTTCGGGATGCAGTTAATTATTTTTCAAACTTTTCAATGGTGGTAATGGTGTAAATTAGGTAACTTTTGCAACTGAAGAAAAAATACTAAATCGTCGTCTTCTGTTTTTGATAGTGAAAAAATACCATTTGTCAGTGGTGGAGCATCTTTAATGTCGGCATTACAATAGTAAGAGGTTAAAAAAGCTTATGAGGTGCTTATTTGAATTTAAATACTTACTCTATTGAGCAAGTCATTTGATTACCAGTATTGACAATATTTACAAGCATTTTAGTTCTTATTGTGCAGTGTTATCATGGATTTTTTATGTATACAGTACTCATTATTTTACTCAGATTATAAAATATTAGTGCAACCTTTTGTATGTTTACTTAAAAATACTGAAGTGTTCATTTACAAGTAATTTTTAAGGAGTATACACACTCGTATTATTAGATATTAATTGTTGGCAGTGCTGCTATTACCTCCCCTTTATTACCTCCCCTGTGGTAATTTTGTCTATAAAATCATCATTGTAACCTTGTCTGAAGGCATATTACCATGTTGGTTATCTTATCTTTATCTTTACGATCTAATAGCGCACAGCATCTTTTTATTGCTGTATTCATGCTGCATTTTCATGCTATAATCATACTGCATTTATGCTGTAACAATGCTGAAAGTTCATAAGGGTATATATGGTGTGTATAAAGATATTCATATATCAGAGGTTTCATTTAAGGTAAAGTGTACTACCAGAAAAACAATGTGAATAAACACAAAAAATAAATGGTATTTGACTAAGGGTACCCTCTGACCATACAAAAAATAAAAAACGTATCTCACCATGCTATTTTGAAAGTTATTTTTAATTAAAAATTTGAAAACGGAAATTTGGAAAAGAATCTGTAAAAAATGGTAGGATATTTCTGGATAAAATCTATAAAATCTATGCGAGTAAATAATTATTGTTGAACAAAGAGCATTTAACAGTGCATTTACAAGCAGTTTTGTGCAAAAAACAATCATTTGGTCTAAAACAAATGCTTAATTCAAAAAAATTGGAACAGGGCAAAATTAGTTTGCCGCCAGCCGGGCTCAAACCCGTGACACCTGACTTACTTGTCTGCCGCTCTACCGACTTAGCTAAAGGGATATTCCTCTAGCGCAAAGTTAGAAGACGATTGTATCACTATTTACAATTAAAACCTGCTACTTTTATTTCAAGGGAGGTTACTCTAAATATTAAAAGTAGCCGTGAGATTGGAACTTATGTTTGCCTGAAGTGTAACTACATAACTCGGGCATTGGTACACTTTACCTTAAACTCAAACCTATAAAAGTTAAATCTTATAACAATTGAAACAATAACATCGAAAACATCCAAACTTGATGGAAGGATTATTTTAGTTATGCTTTTTGTCTTGCTATGAGATATTACCTTTACTGTGAGGAGTTAAAATGTCAGTTAAGTGTTGAAATCTAATTTTGGCATTCCATTAATTTTGATAAAATGATTACAGTCAAACACTGTTATAACGAACCTCTAGGGACCAATGAAATTACTTAGTTATAAGTACAGTTTCATGTGTATATACAGTGAAACCTGTTTGATCTGACACCATGGAGAGATATTCTTGGTCATATTAGACAGGATGTCAGAAAAGTCAGGTATTGTTACTGTAGGATGATATGAAATCAGGTGTCAGAATATACAGGTAAAAATGTACTGTAAAGAACATTGGTGGAGAACTGCTATTTGTTACATGTATCACCATTAATTTGTTGTAACCAGGTTTTACTATACCAGTTCCATTATACATTGTATTCTGAATATTTTTGTCAGAATAACTATTGATTGCTTACTATTACCCTGCTACCTGTCAAAATTGAACCTTGTCTTACAATGAACTATATATAAATATATATACATGTATGTCTATTATGGATTAATTTTTTACTTTCTTAATTATATTAATAAAAACATTTACAATCCGAAAACCTGTCTATACCAGCTAATTGGCATCCTGTTTAGACAGGTTTCACTGCATTGGGTAGCAACAAAATATTTGTACAGGTATTAATTTTATTTTTTGCTACTTTCCTTTTTTTCATCTTCTTTCTGATGAGTTATAATTTATGATTATAAATTGTTTAATTATGATCTGTTGATTTTATAAGCAATACCATCAGTCTTTCATTGCATTATGAGTAGATGTACAGTCGAACCTGCCCTAGCGACCACCTCTGTATAAAGACCACCTCTGTAGAAAGACCAAAGGGCCTAGTTTCATTAACATTTCTTAACTTTAAGAAACTCTTTGACTTATAATTTTCTATAGGAAAGCATAACAGAAAAAATCTTAGGTTTTCCTTAACTTCTGTAATGCATTCACTCCTATGGTTAATAAAAGGAATGTTCATGAAAACTGGACTCTTTTCCTCAGGGTCCTAAATGGTCAATTTTAAAACAATTTGCCCTGGGTACAAAGACCCACATGGCTATAAACACTGATAGAATCTTACATGGGCCTGTCAAGTGGACGCAGATATCTCAACCCAAGTTTAAGATTTTGGATGGTCAACCTGAGGCATATCAGTCAAGGGATGATAGCCAAAATCTATCAATCGGGCTTAGATATTCCTGTTTATTTTTCTTCCCTATTTAGTTGAAAAATGACTTAATTTCAGTTGTTTTACAGACATTCCTCGTTTTAACATCACAGAAATGTTAATATGATTGATGTCATCGATAGTGCACTCAGGGGTTACGGTTTTGATGAGGTCGTGTAATGTGTAATGTAATTGTCTAGAGCAAAGGAGCTGCCTTGCACCTCCTTGTGCAAGATATTTCCCTAGCAGCCGTGACAGCCCAGATATCCCTGTGAAGTTCGAGAGAACATTTTTCTTGGTCTTTATAGAGAGATTTCCAAAGGTTGGCGGCCAAAATCTTTGAAGAGGGTCGAGATATCCTTGCTCATTAATTTGACAGACCCATGTTTGATAATATTTTCCCATAATATTTTAAAGAAAAATAGAGAAAAAATTATGGTATAGTCTCCGAATGTATCGATGACGTCATTGTCAAGCGCATGTGAACTGTCTTTTCCCTACCCAGGTGGTAAAAGACAGAGTTATCTTTTCCTTGCAACAAAGGGATAACCCTGTGAAGTATGGGAGAAATCCCTGTGAAGTATGGGAGAACATTATTTTTGGCCCATTGCATGGTCTTTTAGACAGGTTTGACTGTATATCATTATATTTATAGCCTCTCCATTAATACATTTGAAAATAATGCTCACAATATGCTGCATGGGCTTAATTTTAGTCCAATCTTGAAGTGAGCGGAACAATGGTTATTTACTGAAAAGTTAATCTGGACCAACAGCCAGAGTTACTTCCCTTTATTTGACTTCCTTGGTACTGATCGAGTCCATCAAAGGGAAGTAACTCTAAATAATAGATCAGAATGGTTTAAAAGATGTTACTATTTTTAGATGATTTTATTTGATCTTTTTGTCCTTCCGTCCGTCCGTCTTTTAACAATTATTGTTATCGCTATTTCTCAGAAAGTACTGAAGAGATCTGCCTCAAATTTCATATGTAGGTCGCCCTAGGGCCCTAGTTGTGCATACTGCATTTTGGAATCAATGGGTCAACAAGATGGCCGCCAGGCAGCCATCTTGGATTTTGATAGTTGAAGTTTGTAATTGCTATTTCTTAGAAAGTACAGAAATGATCTGTCTCAAATTTCATATGTAGGTTGCCGTAGGGCCCTAGTTGTGCATATTGCATTTTTGGACCATTTGGTCTACAAGATGGCCGCCAGGCAGCCATCTTGGATTTTGATAGTTAAAGTTTGTTATCGCTATTTCTCAGAAAGTACTAAAGGGAACTGTCTCAAATTTTATATGTAGGTTTCTCTAGGGATCTAGTTAGGCATATTGCGATTTGGGACCGATATGGAGCCATCTTGGATTTTGCTAGTTGAAGTTTGTTACTGCTATTTCTCAGAAAGTACTGAAGTGATCTGTCTCAAATTTTGTATGTAGTATGTTTGAAAAAGTTTGAAAAGCAGAGAAAAGATTCAACTTTCCATTGTTTGACATAGATCATTCTTTGGTGGGCGCCAAGATCTCCCTGGGATCTCTTGTTCCATAAACCAAGACCATTTGTGATTTTAAAGGCCATAATTTTGAATTGTTTTATTGATTATAATCAATGTCATAATACTGGACAAAGAAATATCATATGTATACAGGTATATATAATATTTATTCTATATGTTGCTTAATTTGGATAATTAAATAGATTATTTAATGTTTGATAATTTTTTTCAAGGAAGTATAAATCCTTGTTATTTTCAATAAATGGTAATACATTAAACCATTGCTTTCATTATCTTTACTGATGGATGTCTAGTGTTCAACTCATTCATTCCTGGAGACAAATTTTACTTTTCATATTTAATCGCTGACATACTTCATTCCAGACGTCATTGATCCTTACTTAATCTTCAAAGCGAGGAAATCTCTCAACAAATCAAGGCAAATCCAAGTGTTTGAAAAACTCGTCGTATGTTTCACATTACATCTAACATAAAATATGGTTCAATCAGAGAAATCCCTGTGCATTAGGGAATTGAAACATGCTCCACTGCCGACAGAGCATAAACGTTACCCATCATTTGAACATTAATTGGTGTTTAATCATGTATATATACATTGTATGTCTAATTAACACAAAAAATAATATATAAAATAATTAATTTGGTTTTGGTGCATGTGCAATCAGTACATGTACTTTATTCCATATAGGACATAGTAAAATCAAGTAAAATCAGAAGTTCAAACTTTTCAATTGTGGTAATGGTGCAAAGGAAGTAACTTTTGTAACTAAGAAAATAACTTAATTAAAGTGAACAGTCGGGCAAGGATGGCTAAAGTCGGTAAAAATGGTGTGAATGTATCCAGTATAATTTCTTATGAAATGGGAAAAATAAAATCTCCCGCCAAAATCTGTCTGCGTACGAAGAAATTAATCTAAAGTATGGAAATTCTAAAACGTCCTCTCGGCTCACTATGTCCGTGGTTACATTTCCACGCAGCCTCGCTTTCAATGCTTTCAACTTTTCTTTTACTTTAATGGTCAGAACTGGGAAAGTAAGCAGAACTTGACCGTCGTATTAATATGCGAGAACTTTTGGAAGGCCAATGAACACATTTAGACTGGTTTTCTTTGCCCGACTATTCACTTTAATTGTCTGCTCCTGTTTTTGATGAAGAAAAAATACCATTTGTCAGCGATGGAGCATCTTTAAGGGTTGAAATATTCTCCTAATCACATACAAGTATTGCCATGAAAATAGTTCATAAAGGTCATCTAAGGAGTTGTCAGGTTATGTTTTGGAGAAAAGTCAGTTTCAGGTGAAAACCACTGACCTACAGTAAGTGCATATCCAGTGACAGAGCGTCCAGACGTATTCCACAACCCCTACACCTCTGGATCATGAATTTGAATCCCATGTGAACTTAGTAGACTGCTGGTGGTTTTTCTCTGCGTATTACAGTTTCCCTCCATAATGTGCCTGGAAACTAACCAATTCCAAAACAACTTCCCTATGCAGGATTTGAACTTTGTACACATAGCCACTAGAACCCCAACAGAGACGAAATATCTAGTCTGGTTTGATAATGCAGAGAAATTCTGATAACAGATTCAGTTCTAGCCTGGTGATATCATGTAGATATATCTAGGAATCTCAGACCACTCTTATTTCAATGAGATGATGTCATAAATTCCTAAAATCTGAAATTATTTAATAACTTATCCATGGAGTAAAACCATCACGGCTGGGTAGTTTTGGATTATACGGTTTAAGTGGCTGGACCTTATTGTTCATTTATGAATTAAAGACGGACCTGCTGATTTTATATTGTTTTCAGACGAGCCTTGATAAAGCCCTCATAGGCCTGTATCATAAATTGCAGGTCCGTCAGGATTTATATACTACCTGAAATAATGACTTTAAAAAGGTCTAACAGGTTGTTCCAATTAAACAAAAATGGCCCTATAGTATTTTGAATCTGAATTAATTAAAGAGGAATAGTCTACGACCCCTACCACCAGGTCAAACTTTATGGACTAACTAGCCCAATGTATAAAAGAAAGACAAAAGTCTGCAGTAAAGACAAGACTGAAATAGCCCATATGTCAGAGTAAATCACGTTTTAATATCATGCCACTAGTATACAAATACCAAGACAACTTCACTTCAAAGTTATACTAATCCCCGATGTATAAATCTTATATAAGGTGAACATGTAATCTTTTAGTTTATCACCAAACTGCATCCTGATATACCAGTTACTTCCCTTTGTTTCATTCCATCAGTACCGACAGTGTGAAAAAAGGGAAGTTACTCCGATAGCTCAGAATGAGTTTTCTGATCAAGGTAATTTTCATTAGAGGAAAGTAATATATACGATAGGCATGCTTCTTATCTTTCAATGTTTTCTTTGGTGCTTTCTCATTAAAAGGTAACAAATTTCCTTATTAATGTATATTGTTGAAACTGGAAACATGCTATATAACAACAAAGTTGATGAAACTTGGAATATACTGTGTAAACAAAGTTGACAGACTTATAATAAATAATAGCACTAATTATTGTAAACGGGTGTTCAGTTATCAATATTTATTTCCTTCCTATTGCAGGAAAGCTGATCAGCTCCATATATAACACAAGTCGTGAAGGTTTCTTGGGCACATTTATTATAAAAGTGTGTTTAAATTAACCAGTCATTCATCCCAGTTCCTGAAAAACTACGTATTTCACACACACGACCACCTCCCGCGGGAAATCCTAACACAAGGGGAGGTAACACATTAATCACTGTCGCTATCACTGCCCGCATCTTTCTTCAGCTTTTTGATGTTCTCTTTGTGTCGCTTGATTGCCTCCTGTAAAGAAGAAATGACATATAATGGACAGATAACTCATACATATGTTTGTCTACAATTGGCATTTTTGTTTGTGGATTTTTTCGCTAAGACAGCTTCCACACAGGTCTGAATTAACAGTATTGAAACTAAGAGTCCAGTAAATTGGACCTGGATCATCCTTGATACTCCAGGGGTTCCGACAACTTATAATTACAATCTCAACACCCCTGGACTATCTCATAGTAAAACTGGAGGCAACAGAACAGAAGAGGTAATTTAGTCGTTTGATGTACATCAAAAGAGCTGTATAGCGGTAAACTGTGGTTGACTGTTTGGCTTTGAAGTTGAGCTTCCTCTTTCCGGTCTTCAAAGGAAATCTTGCAGGCCTGTGATTGGTTCAGATGTTTTCACTGAGCTGCCGTCATTTTTACTATGAGACAGTCCAGGGGTGTAGAGATTGTCAGTGATCGGAACCCCTTGAGTATCGAGAATGGACCTGGATGTGTAAATTTTGAACCATTTTTTTTTTTTAACATCTTGACAATCTTGCTATACTTTTATTGTGAATATGGATCAGGCACCTATTCCTCAAAGCAAAGTTAAGCCTAATATGGAATTACGTCAATCATTTCTTTGCTTAAGCTACTGAATAGAAAGACTTTTATTTTATTGAATCTGATTTACTTGATTTTAGTTTTGATTTACTTTTTGTTTCGCAAAATTATAATCAGAATCTGCCAAGACTTAAGGATTTATATATATATAGGTCAGTTTCAATCTTAGAACACTGACTTAAAATGCTCAACCAATATGTATAATAGTGCCCATCCTCGATATTCCAGGGGTTCCGATCACTTACGATCTCTACACCCCTGGACTATCTCATAGTAAAACTGGAGACAACAGAGCAGAACTGGTAATTTAGTCGTTTGATGTACATCAAAAGAGCCGTATAACGGTACACTGTGGTTGACTGTGTGGCTTTGATGTTAGGCGTCGCTCTCTCTGTAGTCTTCAAAGGAAATCTTTGCTGGCCTGTGATTGGTCAAATGTTTTCCGCTGAACTGCCTTCAATTTCACTATGAGATAGTCCAGGGGTGTAGAGATCGTAAGTGATCGGAACCCCTGGAGTATCGAGGATGAATAGTGCCTTACACAAGTAGCTACATAAAACGAAATTAATGCGTGCCATAAAAAAATATTCAATGAGCTTTATAAAACATATCTAAACAGTGAACACAAGAGGTAACAAGTATTCCCCGGTTTTAAGACATATGTCACATTACACAACGATTACTACTTAGTTGGTCAATTTCCGAGATGTAAATTATCGTGATTTACAGTTTGATACTCATCTGCTGGGGTTCATTTTCACGTATTATCTCTTGCATTTTATACGACAGGCTGATATATGTCAAACCAGAATTTGATAAATTTAGTGAATTCGGATAGATTCAAAAAATAAGCAGTCTGAGAAAGTAATCCATGAAGCTCTATAGACAATAGGTCTATGGATATTTCAAATTGCATAGACCCAGAATAATTTCCATAGACCACAATTTTTCCATCATTGAATGCTTGGTCAAAATAATTATAATCTCATCGTTATTTTAATCAAATGCTTATTTACTGATTGTTATAACTGCATTATTTGGGTTATTCATGATAGAAGGTTTAGTTATAAATAAAATTTTATAGGCATACAATATTAATGTTTATGTTACATGAGCAATGGAATTGCTTAGACATCAGGTCTACACTACAAGCATTTTGCATAGACCGAAAGGATTTCCTGTAGCCTCGGTCTATCAGTCTATCATTACTTTCGCACACTGAATTAGCGAAATTAAAACCCCTGCGAATATTAGAAAATATACAGTTTATATAGATACCAGATTATTGTGGTTTAACAGACATACTTTGTGGTACATATTAATTATAAATCATAATTGTGGTCTAACAGACTTACTTTGTGGTACCGGTTGATTTTAAATGATAATTGTGGTATAACAGACTTACTTTGTGGTACATATTGATTATAAATGATAATTGTGGTATAACAGACTTACTTTGTGGTACCGGTTGATTATAAATGATAATTGTGGTATAACAGACTTACTTCGTGGTACCGGTTGATTATAAATGATAATTGTGGTATAACAGACTTACTTTGTGGTACCGGTTGATTATAAATGATAATTGTGGTATAACAGACTTACTTTGTGGTACAGGTTGATTATAAATGATAACTGTGGTTTAACAGACTTACTTCGTGGTACAGGTTGATTATAAATGATAATTGTGGTATAACAGACTTACTTTGTGGTACCGGTTGATTATAAATGATAATTGTGGTATAACAGACTTACTTTGTGGTACCGGTTGATTATAAATGATAATTGTGGTATAACAGACTTACTTTGTGGTACCGGTTGATTATAAATGATAATTGTGGTATAACAGACTTACTTTGTGGTACAGGTTGATTATAAATGATAATTGTGGTATAACAGACTTACTTTGTGGTACAGGTTGATTATAAATGATAATTGTGGTATAACAGACTTACTTTGTGGTACCGGTTGATTATAAATGATAATTGTGGTATAACAGACTTACTTTGTGGTATCGGTTGATTATAAATGATAATTGTGGTATAACAGACTTACTTTGTGTACTTTGTGGTACCGGTTGATTATAAATGATAATTGTGGTATAACAGACTTACTTCGTGGTACCGGTTGATTATAAATGATAATTGTGGTATAACAGACTTACTTCGTGGTACCGGTTGATTATAAATGATAATTGTGGTATAACAGACTTACTTTGTGGTACAGGTTGATTATAAATGATAATTGTGGTATAACAGACTTACTTTGTGGTACAGGTTGATTATAAATGATAACTGTGGTTTAACAGACTTACTTCGTGGTACAGGTTGATTATAAATGATAATTGTGGTATAACAGACTTACTTTGTGGTACCGGTTGATTATAAATGATAATTGTGGTCTAACAGACTTACTTTGTGGTACCGGTTGATTATAAATGATAATTGTGGTATAACAGACTTACTTTGTGGAACATATTGATTATAAATGATAATTGTGGTATAACAGACTTACTTTGTGGAACATATTGATTATAAATGATAATTGTGGTATTACAGACTTACTTCGTGGTACCGGTTGATTATAAATGATAATTGTGGTATAACAGACTTACTTTGTGGTACAGGTTGATTATAAATGATAATTGTGGTATAACAGACTTACTTTGTGGTACCGGTTGATTATAAATGATAATTGTGGTATAACAGACTTACTTTGTGGTACATATTGATTATAAATGATAATTGTGGTATAACAGACTTACTTTGTGGTACAGGTTGATTATAAATGATAATTGTGGTATAACAGACTTACTTTGTGGAACATATTGATTATAAATGATAATTGTGGTATACAGACTTACTTTGTGGTACCGGTTGATTATAAATGATAATTGTGGTATAACAGACTTACTTTGTGGTACATATTGATTATAAATGATAATTGTGGTATAACAGACTTACTTTGTGGTACCGGTTGATTATAAATGATAATTGTGGTATAACAGACTTACTTTGTGGTACATATTGATTATAAATGATAATTGTGGTATAACAGACTTACTTTGTGGTACCGGTTGATTATAAATGATAATTGTGGTATAACAGACTTACTTTGTGGTACCGGTTGATTATAAATGATAATTGTGGTATAACAGACTTACTTTGTGGTACCGGTTGATTATAAATGATAATTGTGGTATAACAGACTTACTTTGTGGTACCGGTTGATTATAAATGATAATTGTGGTATAACAGACTTACTTTGTGGTACCCGGTCGATTATAAATGATAATTGTGGTATAACAGACTTACTTCGTGGTATCGGTTGATTATAAATGATAATTGTGGTATAACAGATTTACTTCGTGGTACATATTGATTATAAATGATAACTGTGGTATAACAGACTTACTTTGTGGTACATATTGATTATAAATGATAATTGTGGTATAACAGACTTACTTTGTGGTACCGGTCGATTATAAATGATAATTGTGGTATAACAGACTTACTTTGTGGAACATATTGATTATAAATGATAATTGTGGTATAACAGACTTACTTTGTGGTACAGGTTGATTATAAATGATAATTGTGGTATAACAGACTTACTTTGTGGTACATATTGATTATAAATGATAATTGTGGTATAACAGACTTACTTTGTGGTACAGGTTGATTATAAATGATAATTGTGGTATAACAGACTTACTTCGTGGTACAGGTTGATTATAAATGATAATTGTGGTATAACAGACTTACTTTGTGGTACAGGTTGATTATAAATGATAATTGTGGTATAACAGACTTACTTTGTGGTACAGGTTGATTATAAATGATAATTGTGGTATAACAGACTTACTTTGTGGTACATATTGATTATAAATGATAATTGTGGTATAACAGACTTACTTCGTGGTACAGGTTGATTATAAATGATAATTGTGGTATAACAGACTTACTTTGTGGAACATATTGATTATAAATGATAATTGTGGTATAACAGACTTACTTTGTGGTACCGGTTGATTATAAATGATAATTGTGGTATAACAGACTTACTTTGTGGTACAGGTTGATTATAAATGATAATTGTGGTATAACAGACTTACTTTGTGGAACATATTGAATATAAATGATAATTGTGGTATAACAGACATACTTTGTGGTACATATTGATTATAAATGATAATTGTGGTATAACAGACTTACTTTGTGGTACCGGTTGATTATAAATGATAATTGTGGTCTAACAGACTTACTTTGTGGTACCGGTTGATTATAAATGATAACTGTGGTTTAACAGACTTACTTCGTGGTACAGGTTGATTATAAATGATAATTGTGGTCTAACAGACTTACTTTGTGGTACCGGTTGATTATAAATGATAATTGTGGTATAACAGACTTACTTTGTGGTACATATTGATTATAAATGATAATTGTGGTCTAACAGACTTACTTTGTGGTACGGTTGATTATAAATGATAACTGTGGTTTAACAGATTTACTTTGTGGTACATATTGATTATAAATGATAATTGTGGTCTAACAGACATACTTTGTGGTACATATTAATTTTAAATATAATTGTGGTATAACAGACTTACTTTGTGGTACAGGTTGATTATAAATGATAATTGTGGTATAACAGACTTACTTTGTGGTACAGGTTGATTATAAATGATAATTGTGGTATAACAGACTTACTTTGTGGTACCGGTTGATTATAAATGATAATTGTGGTATAACAGACTTACTTTGTGGTACCGGTTGATTATAAATGATAATTGTGGTATAACAGACTTACTTTGTGGTACAGGTTGATTATAAATGATAATTGTGGTATAACAGACTTACTTTGTGGTACATATTGATTATAAATGATAATTGTGGTATAACAGACTTACTTTGTGGTACCGGTTGATTATAAATGATAATTGTGGTATAACAGACTTACTTTGTGGTACAGGTTGATTATAAATGATAATTGTGGTATAACAGACTTACTTTGTGGTACCGGTTGATTATAAATGATAATTGTGGTATAACAGACTTACTTTGTGGTACCGGTCGATTATAAATGATAATTGTGGTATAACAGACTTACTTTGTGGTACCCGGTCGATTATAAATGATAATTGTGGTATAACAGACTTACTTTGTGGTACCGGTTGATTATAAATGATAATTGTGGTATAACAGACTTACTTTGTGGTACATATTGATTATAAATGATAATTGTGGTATAACAGACTTACTTTGTGGTACATATTGATTATAAATGATAATTGTGGTATAACAGACTTACTTTGTGGTACCGGTTGATTATAAATGATAATTGTGGTATAACAGACTTACTTTGTGGTACCGGTTGATTATAAATGATAATTGTGGTATAACAGACTTACTTTGTGGTACATATTGATTATAAATGATAATTGTGGTATTACAGACTTACTTTGTGGTACCGGTTGATTATAAATGATAATTGTGGTATAACAGACTTACTTTGTGGTACAGGTTGATTATAAATGATAATTGTGGTATAACAGACTTACTTTGTGGTACCGGTTGATTATAAATGATAATTGTGGTATAACAGACTTACTTTGTGGTACATATTGATTATAAATGATAATTGTGGTATAACAGACTTACTTTGTGGTACATATTGATTATAAATGATAATTGTGGTATAACAGACTTACTTTGTGGTACCGGTTGATTATAAATGATAATTGTGGTATAACAGACTTACTTTGTGGTACATATTGATTATAAATGATAATTGTGGTATAACAGACATACTTTGTGGTACATATTGATTATAAATGATAATTGTGGTATAACAGACTTACTTTGTGGTACAGGTTGATTATAAATGATAATTGTGGTATAACAGACTTACTTTGTGGAACATATTGATTATAAATGATAATTGTGGTTTAACAGACTTACTTTGTGGTACAGGTTGATTATAAATGATAATTGTGGTATAACAGACTTACTTTGTGGTACAGGTTGATTATAAATGATAATTGTGGTATAACAGACTTACTTTGTGGTACAGGTTGATTATAAATGATAACTGTGGTTTAACAGACTTACTTCGTGGTACAGGTTGATTATAAATGATAATTGTGGTATAACAGACTTACTTTGTGGTACATATTGATTATAAATGATAATTGTGGTATAACAGACTTACTTCGTGGTACAGGTTGATTATAAATGATAATTGTGGTATAACAGACTTACTTTGTGGAACATATTGATTATAAATGATAATTGTGGTATAACAGACTTACTTTGTGGTACATATTGATTATAAATGATAATTGTGGTATAACAGACTTACTTTGTGGTACCGGTTGATTATAAATGATAATTGTGGTCTAACAGACTTACTTTGTGGTACCGGTTGATTATAAATGATAACTGTGGTTTAACAGACTTACTTCGTGGTACAGGTTGATTATAAATGATAATTGTGGTATAACAGACTTACTTTGTGGTACCGGTTGATTATAAATGATAATTGTGGTATAACAGACTTACTTTGTGGTACATATTGATTATAAATGATAATTGTGGTCTAACAGACTTACTTTGTGGTACCGGTTGATTATAAATGATAACTGTGGTTTAACAGATTTACTTTGTGGTACATATTGATTATAAATGATAATTGTGGTCTAACAGACTTACTTCGTGGTACAGGTTGATTATAAATGATAATTGTGGTATAACAGACTTACTTTGTGGTATCGGTTGATTATAAATGATAATTGTGGTATAACAGACTTACTTTGTGGTACATATTGATTATAAATGATAATTGTGGTATAACAGACTTACTTTGTGGTACACATATTAATTATAAATGATAATTGTGGTATAACAGACTTACTTCGTGGTACAGGTTGATTTTAAATGATAATTGTGGTATAACAGACTTACTTTGTGGTATCGGTTGATTATAAATGATAATTGTGGTATAACAGACTTACTTTGTGGTATCGGTTGATTATAAATGATAATTGTGGTATAACAGACTTACTTTGTGGTACATATTGATTATAAATAATAATTGTGGTATAAGTTTTAACAGACTTACTTCATGGTACATATTGATTATAAATGATAATTGTGGTATAACAGACTTACTTCGTGGTACCGGTTGATTATAAATGATAATTGTGGTATAACAGACTTACTTTGTGGTACATATTGATTATAAATGATAATTGTGGTATAACAGACTTACTTTGTGGTACAGGTTGATTATAAATGATAATTGTGGTATAACAGACTTACTTTGTGGTATCGGTTGATTATAAATGATAATTGTGGTATAACAGACTTACTTTGTGGTACATATTGATTATAAATGATAATTGTGGTATAACAGACTTACTTTGTGGTACAGGTTGATTATAAATGATAATTGTGGTATAACAGACTTACTTTGTGGTACCGGTTGATTATAAATGATAATTGTGGTATAACAGACTTACTTTGTGGTACAGGTTGATTATAAATGATAATTGTGGTATAACAGACTTACTTTGTGGTACATATTAATTATAAATGATAATTGTGGTATAACAGACTTACTTTGTGGTATCGGTTGATTATAAATGATAATTGTGGTATAACAGACTTACTTCGTGGTATCGGTTGATTATAAATGATAATTGTGGTATAACAGACTTACTTTGTGGTACCGGTCGATTATAAATGATAATTGTGGTATAACAGACTTACTTCGTGGTATCGGTTGATTATAAATGATAATTGTGGTATAAGTTTTAGCAGACTTACTTTGTGGTACATATTGATTATAAATAATAATTGCGGTATAACAGACTTACTTTGTGGTACATATTAATTATAAATGATAATTGTGGTATAACAGACTTACTTCGTGGTACAGGTTGATTATAAATGATAACTGTGGTTTAACAGACTTACTTCGTGGTACAGGTTGATTATAAATGATAATTGTGGTATAACAGATTTACTTTGTGGTACATATTGATTATAAATGATAATTGTGGTATAACAGACTTACTTTGTGGTACCGGTTGATTATAAATGATAATTGTGGTATAACAGACTTACTTCGTGGTATCGGTTGATTATAAATGATAATTGTGGTATAACAGACTTACTTTGTGGTACCGGTTGATTATAAATGATAATTGTGGTATAACAGACTTACTTTGTGGTACCGGTTGATTATAAATGATAATTGTGGTATAACAGACTTACTTCGTGGTATCGGTTGATTATAAATGATAATTGTGGTATAAGTTTTAGCAGACTTACTTTGTGGTACATATTGATTATAAATAATAATTGCGGTATAACAGACTTACTTTGTGGTACATATTAATTATAAATGATAATTGTGGTATAACAGACTTACTTCGTGGTACAGGTTGATTATAAATGATAACTGTGGTTTAACAGACTTACTTTGTGGTACAGGTTGATTATAAATGATAATTGTGGTATAACAGATTTACTTTGTGGTACATATTGATTATAAATGATAATTGTGGTATAACAGACTTACTTTGTGGTACATATTGATTATAAATGATAATTGTGGTATAACAGACTTACTTTGTGGTACAGGTTGATTATAAATGATAATTGTGGTATAACAGACTTACTTTGTGGTACCGGTTGATTATAAATGATAATTGTGGTATAACAGACTTACTTTGTGGTACCGGTTGATTATAAATGATAATTGTGGTATAACAGACTTACTTTGTGGTACATATTGATTATAAATGATAATTGTGGTATAACAGACTTACTTTGTGGTACATATTGATTATAAATGATAATTGTGGTATAACAGACTTACTTTGTGGTACATGTTGATTATAAATGATAAATGTGGTATAACAGACTTACTTTGTGGTACATGTTGATTATAAATGATAATTCTGGTATAACTGACTTACTTCGTGTTGTCTGATCTCCTTCTCGTGGTGATCCTTCAGGTGTTTTAACTGTTCCTGGGCCTGTCAATGTCAATAAATCAAAGCTATATATATTGCCTATGATATCTGTATTTCTTATACGTTATGTATAAATCATACATATTGCCTATATGTACTTCTTATACGTTGTTATGTATAAATCATACAAAGTTCACACAGTCAAACCAGTCTTAGTAACTCTAATAATATCACTTTACCATATTTAACCCTATATGCATCCCTTCCCCTTTTTGAGGCCTCATTTTCACTGACATTGAATTAAATGCAGTTTGAAAATATGAAAATCTTAGGTTTCCTTATTTGATTTCTTTTTTCATATTGATTTATGACTATTTGGTGCAATACCCATCAATTCATTTTTCAAATGCTCTGGGCACTTATTGGGTTGTGTAGGTCACAATCAGGAAATACAGAAGTTCAAGGATTTCTACTTATAATTTTACACTGTTTCACAGATGTCACCGAATTAGATATCTCTGTACAGGGGAAAAAGGGAAAAGATTTTTTATGCAACTCTCATCGGATGTTTGAATATCTCTGGCTATTTACAAGAAAACAGCAGTCATGCCAACACAGAGATAATTATATGGTAAAGATCTGCCCTGTCCACCCCAACTGCGAATGATACAATATTAGGGAAGTTCCTTTTACCGTCATTCGATTGATTTAGTAACACAGCGAGAAAATTCTGTACCGTGTGGCTAACACTCTAAACCGAACAGAGCAACGTGGCTATTTTTTAGACTCGAAGAGCAGTGCGACTTTACACATGTATTTTTCTTAGCCTTTAAATACTGAAAATATAATCTACTATCGGTATAATTTTGCGCTATTCAATTTTGGGCGAGGGGAAAACGATGTACCCGGGGAACCACAAATTCAGTGTTATAAAGGTGGTAATTTCATTGCAACAAACATTCACAATAATGCTTGACAACTTGCACAAAATGTGTTGTATTTAGAAGAAATAAAACATAATATTATTGCACTGGCTTGCTTGTTTTCTTTTATTGGCCACCGTAACTGAAAACTGTGATATATATCTTGCAGAACATGTCAAAAAACATTGCAGGTCCGCCGTATTCGATCCGTACAAATGTCAATGTCTGGAGATATTTACAAATGAATAGTTATCAGAACTATTTGAAATATATATAATTTAGTTACTTTAATATTGCCACAACTAAGTTTTAAGTGTGTTTGAGATATTAACAAACTTTAAAAGAGCATTTCCGATCGCATTTACTGTTGGCTTGCAATATCACGAGCGTGAGTGAACTCACTATCTGTACGGCACCAGATCCAAAGCTGATGTGCTAATTATTATAAAAACAGTACGGTTAAAATGCCACTAACCTTCTAGCTTGTCAGTTTTTGCTTGTAAATAATATTACAAACCACTTATTGAAAATCCTAATATATAGGACAGTTTAGGACTCGTCGTATAATATCCCACGTGTGTTTTGACTTTTTGCACACGGCCTGCAGCCGGGACATGTTATGGCGGTTCCCTACGTAAATGAGCATAGCTAGATCTATAAGGAGTTTCATATTTCATTTTTACTAGAAATATGAAGTATTGTTAAATAATCTAAAATAAAGAATTACTAGTCAAGTGAATTTTTATGCACCAATGTGAAGAATTATTTGTTTTGTTTTTAAGTACAGTCAAAATTGTTTTAAGAGACCTTCCAACAGGAGATTGAAAAATAGGTCACATATGACAGTTAGGTTCTCTTAATTGAATCACCCCTTTCGAAACTAATTAAATACATGTATCAATGTATATTGTGAGGACATGTTTTGACAGTTTTGTTGTACTATAAAAACAGTCAACAATAATAGGAAATTATTAAATATATAATATATCACATAATATAATACATCTTTTAATTACTGTACAGTATTTAATTTTAGGCACTTTTTATTTTTCAATTATCTATTTATTTCTTATTTATCTTTCTGTTTTTATTCATGAATAAGATTAAGAATTTCTAAAAACAAATATTTGTTTAGGCCTTACACTTATATATAGTAATTAGCTACAAAATTACATGTATTTAAAAGCACAGAAAAAAAAAAAATAATTTTTAATGTTTTTTTTTAATTTTCTTTCATTATTTTATTTATTTATTTCATAGATAAAAAAAATGGAAAAAAATTGTGTGAAAAAATAATTTAACATAAAAATCCGGAAATCAGCTATCTCCGACTCCTCTGTTACTATTCTTCCCAAAATTGGCTGCCATCAATGCTTAGCTTACAATGATACATTTTCAGTAGGTTTCTACATTCATGTCGTTCTTTTGTGAGTAAAATCATTGTTCATTCTTATTTTAGTTGGTTTGGAAGTGATTATTCTTGATTTTCACCTCACAAACATCGTGAATAAATTAGCACAATTTTACTTGCAATATCCAGCTCAGACATGCAGACGGCTTCGGTCATCAGTACCGAAGCCGAGAGACTTCATGCATGAATAAGTGCTAAATTTATGTCAAAGTGAACACACTTGTGTATATAACCAAGCCATATGGATAGCTCTTTTGTCTTGCCTTAATGGGGCTGGGAGTTGGAAAGCCCTACAGGATAGTTAACTGGCTTTTATATATGAATAGAAGTACAAAAGCATGTGTGATTTGGGTCGTTAAAATACAGAACATCGAGTGTCGTTGGATCCTAAAAGTATGGTCGCTTGTCGCATTAAGACAAATCAGTCGTTTAATACAGATAGGTTTATATAGTTATTTTCGCTGGGAGGAATAATTTAGGTCGTTTAAGACAGAAGGTCGCTGAATTCAGGAAGGTCGCTAAGGCAATTTTGACTGTTGATAACAGACGCATTGTTGATGATATATAGATCGGTAAAGCTAACTTGCCATTCAGTTTCGTTAAGCTGGATGAGAGGGCCCGAGCGTAGCATCCAGTACCAGTTTACCTGAGGATTTGGCGACAGTACTCGAGTCTAAAAATAGCCACGTTGTGTCGGTAGAGTGTTAGCGTTTATCGCTACACGGTACAGAATTTCTCGCTGTGTTACAATCAATCGATTGACGGTAAGGGAACTTCATAATATTTATCATTCGCTAGTTGAGGGTGTGGACGGGTGTAATAAAACAGAATATCTGAATGGGCTGAAAGATGTATGTTTGTTAATATGTTTATAGAAGGTCAGAATGGCAATTTTCATTTTCAAAATCTGTTTAAATCAAATTGAAACATACAAAACTAAAAAAAAAACATTATCTTTTCCCTTCAACTTTAGTTTTTGGGGAGCTATAGTTAAAGTTAATGCAACAATAGAAATGCGATGTCAGGAGCTAACCTTAATGTAGTTGTGTCATGCCCATTGTTTTAATGATGAGCAGATTCTATTCTAAATCCAAATATTGGACGATATCAATCCTGATGACTTACCTGATGGAGCCTCCGGTGCCACCGCCCTGTAATGATAATTTAAAAACAAAATGTTTTTATTGCTCACTATGACAAAATCTTTTTTAACATGTTTGTATTTTCAAAGGAAACTTACTTCAGCAGCTGACAGCCAATTGTTTTGGGGTAATAACTTTTAGAAAGATTAAATCATTCTTAATCTTAGTAAATCCTGTAGGTATTTACTTCTAGGAGGAGTCAGCAATATTGATTACTTCATGAAATACAATTTCTTTTTCTTCTGTGTTAATCATAAGCACTTTTGATATTGGAATTCAGAAAAAACAATTACTGGATAAAAAATACAAGGCATATAAACCACCACAGCCAACACCTATTCACAGTATTTTTTTTTACTATGACAGTACTTTACATTTCTACTGATGCTGATATTTACCTTTCCTGCAACAGAGCCTGCTCTCCTGTGCTCATGGCCCCGTCACACTGAAGGAATAAATAAAATGTTCTTTAGCAAATGATTAAAGTTTCTCAAAAGTTGACTGCTGTTTTATTTCATGACTACAAATCTTCAACAATTATGGATTTGTTCATATTCATTGCTTGCACATGGAATCAGAAACATTTCGTATTGTTCTTTTGGTGGAATTTATTAAAGATGCTCCATTGGGTGACAAATGTTTGTTTTTTTTCTTGCAAAAACATGACCAGACGATTTAGTATTTTTCTTCAGTTACAAAAGTTGACTGTAATTTACCACCATTACCTGGCACCATTTAAAAGTCTGAGCTTCTAATTTTACTTAGTCAAGATAAAAATATTAAAAAAAATTAATTGCATCCCGAAAAAATTCCATGGCAATATGTCGCTAACTCTATGGAAGGGCAGTACTGATTGCGCATGCACTGAAAGGCATAATCAGTTATCTTTAATTATTTTTTGTGTTAATGTAGACATATATATACACGATTAAACACCAATTATTGTGCAAATGATTGGTACCATTAGTTAATGCTCTGTCGGCGGTGGAGCATCTTTAAATAATTTGCATTTGACTAATTTATCACTCATTTTGTCACTTTCATCTTCATGAAAAAAACAGATGGGACGCGTTAAAATCCGTCCAATGACGTCTGTCATTACAGTTAAACCATCGTAGAAAATAGTCCACCGTTAGTAGCCTAAACAAATCTAGTGTTAAATTCGTTACGTGGTTTCTGCGATGTCCTTCACCCGTTCGTTTCAAGGAGAGATATTCATTATTTGACAGGAAGATAATTTAAGTACCAGCCTATTTTTCAGAAAGATTAAAACTTGAAGATGTCAATTGCTATAGTTCATGTTAAGTTAGAGGTTGCATATTTTACCCGAACGTTCCAAACGTCCTAATAAAACTTGGATAGTCGCAGTGCCATGTTTTTCCAGTTCTGTATCAACGAGGTATAAGAGTTCCTCTCAGGGGCGATAACCGCGCGCCTACATATATACCTATATAATTATATGCTAGGTACGAATTTTAATCGCAGAAAAGTTCCATTTTGAAACTTAATTTCATATGTAATTAAAATATTTTCGGACAACTAATTTTAACCAATTAGATGATATGTTCTTTTAATTTTTAATGCATGACAGGCCTACAGCTGTAACGTTAACATGTGAAATATATAGTAAGGATAACTTCAGTATTCTACTATCCTATATAGCCCACAGTGGATCTGAGAATGTTAGTTACATATTTATACGCATAGTTACCACATTTTCGCCTTTGACACTCCCCCCCCCCCCGCCCCGTTCCCCAGGGGACATGTGGTTTTTGCCACACACCACATCAACACACCCCACCTCCTTTTTCGGCCGACTGACAATGCTTCTAAAAATGCACAATCGAAAGAAAAAGGGTCCTCCTGCACGTTTTTCGTAATACCATTTTAGAAAATTTTCCTAAAACTTTCAAACCCACTTAATCAGAGATTTTAAATTAGTTATAACTAGAACACTGACACGTCAGAAAGGGCCCCGCGATTCTAATCATATCATGTAGCCATTTTGATTCAAATCATATTGACTTAAATTAATATATTTAAGCAATGAATAATTTTATTTATTATGTCATACAACAAATTGTTAATAAGTCCAAAAATGGAAAATATGTCCACAACCTTTGATGCAGTGACCCCATGGATCTTACTCTTTGGTCAGTCAAAAACTTCGGTGAGTTGACTTCTTGTTTAATTCTGAAACAACTCTGCTTCATTATAAATGTTGTAGCAAAATGTTCATGAGAAAATAATTTTTTTTTAAATTTGACCTTGACCTTTGACTTAGTAACCTTGGCCCATGACCTTACCTTTGGACAGTCACTCCCTTGTTTAATTCTGAACAACTTTGCATCATAATGTTATAACAAAAATGTTTCATCAGTTAAGAGCAACAACATTAGTGATTTTTTTAAATGTTAAAATCCAAGATGGCCGATTTTTTAATTTAATTTCTGCCTGAAAAATTACAAGCAGATCTTGGATGGGGAATAATCATTGTAAATGAAGTAAAACTAATTTATACTCCTGTTTTGGATCATAAAAAAAAAAAAAAATCCATCCCTTATTATGCGGCAAAATTATCAGTGTGCGAACGACAAAGATCATTGACCACTTCTGAAAGTGCATAGTATAACTTGAACCCGAAAATTGTAATATAATGCGTGTATATATTTTTGAAATAAAGCTTTGTTATGCAATGTATGAAAGTTCGCTAAAATACAAATTTTGGGTTGACCCACTGCAATTTTTTTTTTTTTTTTTGCCGCAATAATTTTTGTTTAAAAAAAATTTTAAAAAAGAAATTAATTATTATGTTTTGCAATCAACAATAATTAATGCGTTTCCACACAAACGTATTTTGTTCAGTTCACGCAGGGTTGCACGGAGTATACATAATCAATTATAACCGACATTCACAATTATCATTTCTAAATACAGGTAACTTTAAATAGAAAAATTACCACGTTAAGAAAGCTTTAATTTCATCAAAATTCATCGTAAAACTCATCTCAGCCATTTAAATCGCAATATTTATTTTTTCCAGGGGAGACCCCAGAGCCACAAAAAATCAAAATCTCGCGCCTTACCAAAATCTCAAAATGCGCCTTCGGCGCTCGCAAAATCATCAAATATGCATCGTGCGTAAAACTACGTTTATGAAATAAAAAAAAAAATTTGCGTTGAAACGCAAATATTGCGTATTGCGTGCGATACATATGAAATAATTATTGCGTTGGCAATATATTTTTGAAAGTTCACACGCAATGATAATTGAATTTGCGTGTTCGCATGCAATATAGGTTTTCGTTCACACGCAATAATTATTTGTTCGCACGCATAGTCATACTTTTCACAATAATTTTTTTCGTATTTGTTGAAGAATACTATGTTTGCGTGCTGACGCAATAATTATTCCAATTATATTTCACACGCAATAATTTTGTATTCACGAATTAATTTTATTTCAGAAATGCAAATCTCGATTTTATTTAGCATTTTCGCTCCCAGCCACGTAATAACTATTCCTTTGGCTGGGTAGCGGAACATGAAATAAGGCAAAACATGCATGTTTTTTGTACAATAGTATTGCGTGCAAACGCAAAAGTGCACCCCGTGAACAAAAAAAAATCACTCTACATAAAATCATTTTTTTTTGTCCTACATTGCAGCAAAAAAAAAAAAAAATTTTCGTGTCACTTCTGTGCCGCCGTAGCAATTGGATTATCTTACAATTATAATTTATAGATGGATATAGAGGCGCGAGAATTTTTTAATTTTTTGCCTTGTCAAATGTCATATATTTACTAAAATTGTATGTGCCGTTAATTTTCATACTTACGAACTCGCATAAAGAGCTAAACATGTAATTTGATAATTTTTACGGACTAAGATTTTGGAAAACAATTTGCGAAGTCATCATAAAAGTTTGATTATTAATGACTGTCCAGTAAACCCAATAATACTTTCATTTTTGTATCATATAAACGTTTTTTGCTTTAACAAACAAATTTAATTTGAAATGAAAAAAAATAATTAATTTCCAGGGTAAGATGACAGGGTTCGTAATGCCGTGTAACTATCAAATTTGAATGCAAATTTCCTGCAAATTAATTTGCATGTAATTTGTAATCCAAACCTGTAGATAATTATCTAACCTTAAAATTAAAAAAAAAATCATGTCCATAAAAATTTTAAGTAGACAATTTATGTAGTGTCCTAAACATTTGCAATATTTGCGAGATGTTTCGGGGGGCAGTAAAAATTTAATTTCTATAATGGTTTTCATTTGATTTTTTTTTAACGCGAAGATTTGTGTTTTCACGTCCAACGGAATAATAGTATTTTAATGGCATTTTAATTTAAATGATGAAATTTACAAGCACACTCACGAAATTTTGTTTCTTGAACTACAATCTTAAAGACCACGCCATATTTTTTAATAACTTAATTTGACATAATAATGTAAATAAACTTTTGCGTCCACTACCTTTGCAGCATTTTTACAATTTAAAATGCTGGTTTTTTGTCATTAATTATAAAATCAGTTGTTCACTATATTCAAACGCTTTAAAACAGACGAAATGATTTCTAATGTAACCTAGTACGGCAGAAATTATAATAAAATGCTCTTTTTTCAATCAACGTTCAAGTGATTATTATATAATATAACGGCTTAACAAACATTTCACAAAATTCGTGTATTTTACATAACTGTAATACGGAAAAAAAAAAATCTTTTAAAAGGATTGTAAAGTTCTTATAAAAATGGCTTTTATTTTTCCAAATTAGGTACATTGACCACCTTGATGGAATGACAGATGTGAATAAATGGAATATTTGTTAAAATAAAAATAAACTTCTGACCTCGTAATGGGTTTGAAATTATTTTTTTGGCTCCGTTATATGAACTTAGTTGCCATTTAAAATTAATTGTTTGAAATTTTTTTAACATTGACAATAATATTGTTACTTAAAAATCTGCTTCACGGCCCCTGTCCGTTGAAAATTGACCTCGGATCAGTTTTCAACGTTGAAAACGGACCCCGAATGCCGTTGAAAATTGACAGTGTCGAGGGTCAATTCTCAACGGCAGGTCTGTTGAAAAATGACCGTTGAAAAATGACCTTGGCAAACTATCAACGGATGGTCTGTTAAAATATGACCCTAGTACATTCACATATATAACTGTTGCACAAACATAATTCTCGAATTCTGTTATCGCCATTCCTAATATAAGCGACCCTTCTGTACTGGTATTTAAATTACCATCCTCAATACTCCAGGGGTTCCGCATCACTTACGATCTCTACACCCCTGGACTATCTCATAGTGAAATTGAAGGCAGTTCAGCGGAAAACATTTAATGCTTATGGATTACATGGCCGTTTCATTGTTCTGAGTCACCGAAACACCATCCTGTATTTGACAACGTCTCGGCCATCCTCATCCCCTGCATATTTTGGTTTTTAGATTAATACACAACAAGGGATTATCTCACAAAAAAACCCACATAAAATCAAATCCCTTAATCAGATCGATAAATAACACTGCTAAAATATCGACATACTAGTCAATCTTTCTTTATTTGAAAACGAAACTAGACGCTTACATCTACAACGTTATTCTTAAATTAATCCATAATAATAGAATATTGAAGTACATAGTTGTACTCGAGTTTCATCAAAATCGCTTTGGGCAGGCAATGAAATCTCCAATTTGGGACGGCCATGAAAAGGATATGACAATAAAAATATATTTGTACCAGTCTGAAGACTGTTCAACTCGAGTCATATTTAATATCCTATCAGGAGGATTATTTCTATAGCGATAATACTCTTTCAAAACAATGTTTCGTTTCAAACAAACAGTCCGTCAATCTTCGTCCAGGATGAGTCTGGGGATGATGCACCGTAAAACAATGTTCGTTAAAATGTTTTACATGAATATGGTTGGTTTATTTTCATCGTGTATAGTTTTCAATGTATTTCGTATCAAGCATCTTCAGTATCCATATTAGTTTCTTAAAATCCGTGTCCCTTCGCGCCAATTCACGCACAAAAAAAAAAAACCCATAACATCAGTTTTTTCCAGAGGGCCAGTTCAGTACTAGTTTATTTTTTTCTGTTGACGCAATAGTCGGGCGATAATTTCAGGGTGATCGATATCAAATAATCTACATAACGTTGGATATCTTTAAAACAGATTTATCACTAATTCACGACCAGTTTTCCGAAGGTCCCCCAAAAATGCTTGAGTCTTGTGTCCTTCGAGTGAAAATGTTCTTAAAATCAACTCTGCTAATGATGTTATCAAGACACTGATATATACTTGTTTTTGTAAAGGAACAACAATCAACAAGACAGTTATGCTACGCAAAAAACAAAACTTTTTTTATTTTTTTAAAAAACATGCATATAGAATAACTTCGTGATACATCATCTTCCTTCATCTGGTCATTCAAAATGGCAGCACAACACCTTGTTCAAGCACGTCGTTTCATTTTTATAACGAATAAGAAATAAGTAATACGAAGTATTAACGAATGACAGGTAATTAGTACTCAACGAATAAGATTTGTTTTTTTTTTCTTTTCTTTTTACTTCAAGTAATTAGGAATTAAGTCATAATTAATCAACTAAAAAGTCCCTTCAGAGGCTTCCTTACCTATGTGCATGCGCGCTAGCTTCGACGCGTGAACATTCCAAACATCCGATCGCGAAGGAAATTTTCATCTGTCTAATGGACATATCTACTATCGACTGAAAACACAAATTTATCGACTACAGGTTCCTGATTTACTGTGTTTAATCTAATAAACGTTGAAACGTATGCAAAAGTTTTGTGAAGAGTTTCTAAGTGTAAATAATCCTACACTGTACACGGTTTTTGTAGCCATAAAAACGAAGGGTTTTCATTATATATATGGTTTTATACTTGCTTCTTTAATCTAACCATTATTTTATTTTCATTTGTCATGATATTATGTACTAATCCGCTAAACCTGCCAATATTATTAGGCTTTTAAAAAATGGCCTAATATATAGACTTTATAATAAGGAAAAAATGACGAAAAACTAATATTATAGGCATGTTTAGCGGACTAAGTAAGTACGTGTATTTCTTTTATCATTATATCAATATTTGACATTCCATATGCATTGTATATCCTTAGTTATAAAGTCTATCCGTCTAATGGGCATTCCCTAGTATATCTCTAGTTATAGTCTTTGTCCGTCTAATGGACTTTCCTTATATAGCCCTACTGCTAAAATATATATCCGTCTAATGGAAATTCCCTATATATCCTTAGTTATAGTGTTCTATCCGTCTAATGGCATTCCCTATATATACCTAGTTATAGTCTCTATCCGTCTAATGGACATTCCCCTATATGTCCACTAGTTATATAACTTTTTTACACCCGATTTACTTAAAAAAAATCATGCCTAACTATATATATAAAGATTTTATGTGTACGTTTTATGTATTCAAAGCAAAAATATCAACCTTACATATACATTGTAGACCTATGTACATATATGTTTGCTTAATAATGTACATGTACACCCTGTATTCATGTATAATATAATACATAATTAATCGTCAGTTAAAAATCATCTCTGCGAGTCACTTCTTGTCATATTTCCATCAAATACTCTAAAGCTTGCATAGAACTTACTATGCTGTTTTTATTTGGCAATGTAGATACAGGGGCGTAGGAGAAAGCGGGTGTAGCGAGGTGGGAGGTGGGGGCTGGGGTTGGGAGGGGGTCAGGGGGGGGGGGGGTGGGGGGGGCAAGGACGAGGGCATACATTTTCTTGTATTTCGCTATTATGTTTAAAATCGCCGACTGAAAAATGTTCTAAAAATTTTGCCACAATTTTGAAAGAAAAAAAAAACGTACTATTTTAAAAAAATGATTCTCTTACAAAGATTCTATTCGTTTGTTGTATATGACTTTTTAGCAAAACAATTAATTCATTAATTATTTTGGTGTTTAAAACACAACTAAATGTACCCGATGGTGGTGAAAGCCAGTATGTTTCAGATCGAGTTGACATAGATATGAACTGGCATTCACAATTACCAATTTTCATTAATGCAGGTAAATTTAAAATAAAAAAAGTTTAATATGTTAAGAACGCTTTAAAATCATTAAAATATATACGTAAAAAACTCATCACACAGCCATTCTAAATCTAATATTTTTTACTCGGGGGAGACCCTCGGACACCTCCTCAAAACAAAACAACCCCAAATCTCGCGCCACTCAGGCGCTCCCACATTCATCAAAAATGCATCGTAAAATTCCTAAATCGTAATATTTTTTCTCGTAGGAGATTGTCGTAACCCCTCCTCCCCCCCCCCAACACCAAAAATGTCGGCACCTTTTGGCGCTAGCATGGCAATTATGCGTATTCATTTAGTTTCCGTTTATCGACGAGGGGCCACTGTCTCTATAAATGTGTACAAGGATTCTACTCAACGAATATATGAAAAAAGTTTATAAAGTATATATGGTTGTGTGTTGAATTTAAAGAATCCTTGCGGTCGTCTACTATCTTCCTGGCTCCTTCTCAATCTCCTCCTGCGGGTGCGGGCGGGGCGAGGGAGGGGGTCCAAATATTGAGGACCTTTGCACCTCCCCGCAACCCCCCGCCCCCCCCCGCCCCCCCCCCCCCCCCCCCCCCCCCCCCCCACATTACGTTTCTTTCTACGCCACTGAGATACGCTGTAAATGTATCGGCTATTACGCTTAATCAGGCCAATGTAACCGATAAAATATAAGTTGCCTCTTAGTGGTGTTTATTACATCTATATCCATTAGCCGGATGAGATTTTCAGCGACCTCGATTCCGAACTCAATGATGCACTCGGTTCTTTTCCGTTGTAAACATTCAATGCCGACAGATACAATTTCTTGTTGTGTTTGGCGATATTTTAACGTTGATAAACATTGCCAATAGTTCAAATTAAATGTTGTAATTTTGAAAACTTTCTAATTTCAGGTATAAGAACGTTTGAAGGAAGTCAAAAAACCCTAAGAAATCTATGTAAATCTAATGATTTAGTAACTTTAACCTGCCTATATTATTAGGCTTTTTAATTTTTTGCCTAATTTATTTATCATGCGAAAAATGCCTAATAACATAGGCAGGCTTAGCGGACTAACACAGTACAAGCACACTCCAGCCGAACACATTATACGGACAACGGACAAATCAGTCGTCCCACTCCATTTGGGATATAAACGTTTAGCAGGACATACTAACACTTAATGTGTCTCGACCAGGGTAGACAACCTCGATATGCTAGGGGTACTATCAATGTCGTTATATCTATCCATGTAATAAGGGGGTAGCCCTTCGTGACCGAAGTGCAAAGCACTTCTAAGGTAACACATACATGAAAATATAAGAAAAAAAAAAACCCACAATCTTTACAATTCAATCATACATCCGCCCGGTAAATAGAAAAAACGAATTGCAAAAGTCCCCAAAACGCTTGATCTGCCATTACTTTTACCTTGCATTCTGTCCGCTTGAATTCACGTTCCGTTTTTTGTAGTAACCAGCCGCCATATTTAAAAACTAGGTCAAAATGTTACGGAAGGGATTCATCATATCTAATCCGCTAAAATACTTTTATGAGGCCAGAAATTATGGGTTTCATAGATAAATGGGATAATTAATACCTAAACTGTAAGTGAACATCAATGTTATCACTGTTAGAGCAAGAAATATTGATATTATTGCACTTTTCCTTCCGCCTTCATCTGACGTCGGAAGCTGCATCAAAGAAATAGGCCTTTGGAAATGAGAGTCGACAGTCAGCAAAATAAACGTCCGATAAAAAAACGGGCTGACCAGTCGACTCTCATGTATGGGAGTAACACGCTGACAGCTTCAGTTTGAAGCCGCCACTGTAAAAAATCCTATCAGTACGTAAATTCGATGCTTTGAAGTCAGCTCATTATATAATCAAGCAGTTCAAACGCTTTCATGATCCGACGAACGTAATCTTCATCCGGCAGAAGCATAGTGCTATTGCTCTTTATTTGCAAGCGTTCAAGTGATAGACCACCTTCCAATATAATCAGCTGACCACAAACGGAATATCTGTTACGGAAATAAAAAAAAATCTTCTCTTATTGTGGGTTTCCTTCTCAAATTGGGTTTGGGGACAAGGACAGAGTGTGAATACAGTGAAATGCGTTCAAGCGTCCGGAATTGCCTTTCGGATCGTTCTCAAATCACGTGAATAGTTTTCAACCAGTCGTACGCGCGTTTATCGGCTCGGGACAAATAGCGTCAGTCAAAGTGTGGGCGGAGTTTAGTAACACCGATAGTCAAAACTGTGGGCGGAGTTTAGTAACAGCGATAATCTAGCTGAGGGCGGGATTTACCTGTTATAGCTGTTGCACCATTAATACCGCAACACAATTAAAAACTAGCATTACGTGTATGTTATATAGTCATGACCTAAAGGTACATAGCCATAGTCACAGGTTATAGTGAGTGGAAATTTGGTATTTGGTATCTTAACTTAATAATACTATTTTATTTGAAATCACATGAGCTAGAGAGAGTCGTTACTTTATACATGTACATTGTATATTCCAAACGTCAAATTATGCTTTCTTGAACTACAATAGAGGGTTTTTAGACACAAACTTATCATAGGTTTGAATAAAATCTACATATTTATAAGCATACTTTTTAAACATTACGATTCAAACAACTAAACAATTAGACGTTGGATTGTCTGCTTCTGGATGAAACATCTACATAAGGCCAAACAATGTGTCTGTTTAGGGTTACCCAAAACCTACCCTAATTTTTTACCCCCGACCCTGATTTTTTTTCTGTACCTAAAGGGATACTCCAATTAATAGTTTTACTCTAGGCCCAATCTAAATCTGTTAATACCTTCTTCATTAGTCAAATCTCCAATTTATTCATTGTTAAATAAAGAGTGAAGAGTAAAAGACACTAATGTTTAATCATTTTATTGATAAATAGGAGCCATATATCTGTTTAGTAAAACAGCTCTCGATATTGCATCTGAACTTGACAAAAAATATATAAATATATATCAAAAATTAAAAAAAAAAATCGCTACCTACCGACCCTATTTTTTTGCCAATGTAACCCTAAACAAATATATTTTTTTAGCTTATATATACAGCTACAACCGTGTATGTTCCATGGGAACGTTTTACGAAGCTATCAAGATATAGTGTTGTTGTCTTTCGATGGTTATATGGTACTATTGAATAAAAAAAACATGTTTTGAAACTTTTATATGAATAAAAAATAAACAGAAAATTTGGTCGGCTCCGTTATTTCCATAAATTGAACTTTTTAACATTTCATAGATATTGTTAGTAAAACATCTGGCTTCAATCCTTTAAGGCCTTGCCTTTAGTCATATTATATCATAGGAAACCCGAAGACCATCGACATATGATTGGATTTGAAATTGAGCGTCGCTCTCTCTTAAACGGTCACTGCCTTTCCGAAACGGCTTTTAATTTTTAAAATGAGAATGTAAATTGACCGATCATTTTGTAGAGCCTTTGTAACGTTGAAAATGGACCTCCGTTGAAAATTGAACCTCGGATCAGTTTTAACGTTGAAATCGGACCCCGATGCCGTTGAAAATTGACAATTTGGTCAATGTTATCAATCGTTGAAAAATGTAACAAACGGATGGTCTGTGAAATATGACCCTAGTACATTCACATATATAACTGTTGCACAAACATAATTCTCGAATTCTGTTATCGCCATTCCTAATATAAGCGACCCTTTCTGTGCTGGTATTTAAATTACGTAATTTCGTAACAAATACCTCATTTAAATATTTTAGGTGCTTGTATGTTTTTTATGGATAATACGGCACTACAAAACTTTCATTTTTTTATAGTCATTTTGTTCGTCCGTGTAGATAATGTTAATTTTATTGTTCTCAAACTGAGGAATTGCTAAATAACACTGAGGTAACGTAGTAAATAAAAAGGAATTGTTGTTATCAACTGCATGCTAAGTTTGTACTATGTGGTGTTCACTTCCGAGTACCAGTGGAAAGTGTTACAAAACTATAATTATGGGATTTTTATGATTATATTTTCGACGATTTTACGTTTGTCAGATATTCAGTAATTGTTAATATATATTTATTTCCTGCAATACAAGAATGCATGTATACTATATCTGCGTATGGATATGTTGTTGTGTGTTGTTTGTTGTGTGGTGTTGTTGTGTGTTTTGTTGTTGTTGTGTGATGTGTTGTGTTGTGTTGTGTTGTTATGTGTGGGTGTGTCATGTTATTGTGTTGTGTGTCATTGGTGTGTTGTTGTGTGGCTCTGTTTTGTGTTGTGTTGTGTTAATGTTCCGTGTTTGTGTAATGTGTTGTTACGTGATGTTTTTGTGATGTGTTGTTGCGTTATGTTGTGTGATGTTGTGTTGCTTTCGGGTGTTGTGTTGTTGTGTATTATTGTGTTGCTGGGCGGTGCTGTATTGTTTGTGTGTTGTGTTGTGGTTGTATTGTGTGATGTTTTGTTGTGTTATGTTGTGTTGTGTGATGTTGTCGTGTATTGTGTGTGTGTTGTGTGTTTATTGTGTTGTTTTAGGGTGGTTTTGTATTGTTGTTGCGTGGTTGTGTGTTGTGTTAGGTGTTGTTGTTTGATGTTTTGTTATGTTGTGTTGTGAAATGTGTTGTGTTTTTGTGTGTTGTTGTTGCGTGTTTGTGTTGTTGTGTTGTTGTGTGTGATGTTGTGTTATGTGATGTTGTGTTGTGTGATGTTGTGTGTTGTGTAGTCTTGTTGAGTGTTGTTGTTTGATGTTTTGTTATGTTATGTTGTGTTGTGCGATATGTTGTTTTTGTGTTGTTGTTGTTGTGTGTTGTGGTGTGGTTGTGTTGTGTGTTGTTTGATTTTTTGTGTTATTATTTTGTGTCGTGTGATTGTGTAATGTTGTCTTGTGTTGTGTGGTTGTGTAATGTTGTTTTTAGGGTGATGCGTTGTTGTGTTGTGTGATGTTATGTTGTGTGATGTTGTGTTATTTTTTTGTGTTTTGTTGTGTGGTGTGATGTGTTGTTGTGTAGTGTTTTAGTGTTTTTGTGCTGTTGTTGTGCTGTGTGTGCTGTGTGATGCTGTGTGATTTCGTGCTGTTGTGGTGTCGTGTTGTGTTGTTGTGTAAAAACGAGTTCTTATGGGGACATTTTTCAACGGGGTCTATTTTCAACGGGTCGGTGTAAAAAGTGCGCTGAAAGTTCAGTTTTCAACGGTTTTCGGGGTCATTTTTCAACGTTGAAATATGACCCGAGGTCAGTTTTCAACGGGGGTCCATTTTCAACGTTACACCTCGTCTGACAACACTATATAGAACAGTTCCCTCTGGAAAGGGCCATAATAGAATAATATTACGTAGGAAATCTTGCATATGTTTGGTGTTGTAACCTCATCTTAGTTAATCGGTATATACTTTCTGATGTTATTAATTTTTTTAAGAAACCTTTATATTTTGGTCCGGAAAGGTAGTGGACCTTTAATCTTCAAATGAAGTTTCGGTAGGGCCCCCTACCGTGATACTGATTGGTCTGTTTTTGTCCCTGAATTGCCCCAGTTTTGTTAGTCCAGGAGTGAATGTAACAACATTGAAAGTAACCCATGTAATAGCGTTTATTGGGTACAAAACATTCTCTTGTTTTCACTTTAATTATGCGTGGGCATAGTTTACTTTGCTCCATAATTACAAGAAACCGTCACGTGGTCCTTTGAACTACGTAGTGACCACGGTTCCAGTAATTGTAACTGACAATATTCCTCGATTTTATTTTACAAGTTTACGTAATCATAGGATAAGTATATCATACTTTTCGACCTCATAACCTCTAAACATCATACAATCTTATTTATTATGATATAATATGCAACACTGTTTAACGAACACTATTGTCTATCGTAGTAAAGCATACCATATCGCACCGACATGCGGACAATGTTAAAAAGTAGGGGCAAATATTGGGCAAATCAGCCAGATTGTTGAAAATGGCAATTTTTGGTCGAGTAACATCTTCGTTAGCCAAGGGGTTCAATACGACACTCTCTTTTCCACTGAGAGGATGGTACTGGGTCGTAACTCTTGGTATTTACAGTAGATATAGGTAATGCGAGTTCACACAGGCCTTTTTTTTATCACTGTCAGAGACGTTTTTCTTATACTCATAAAATAGTTTTGGAAACGTACTTGCAATTGATTATTCGTCTATAAGTTGGGGTTATATTTTTTTTACTTACTTAAAATTAGTTCGATTTGATTCATAATGTCCCTTGTCCTTTATATTGCTATAATTTCCATGTTCATTTAGTCTCTAATATATAATTGCTTTCAAAAACATTTCATAGAACACAACATATTCACTTGAAGACTCAGACTTTGAACAGTTTTACATATATATAACCAAGGAGAGAAATTCGACCGGACAAGTGCATATGACCCATATCAAACAGCCAGAATCTTTGTTCTAGGTATTAGATCCTTCCATCTAGATGTATATAATTTTCATATGTCTTCCAACATTCCATCTCATGATCAGCGACATATAGCATTGTTTTTTAAGAGTCTTTCTCTTATATATATTAAATGATAATATTAATTCACACACATGTAAAAAGTAGATTCTGTATATTTTCACAAGAGGCGGTATTATGAAAACTTTGAACATTTTCTGAAATCATTTACAGTCTCAGTGCAAATTTCATAGTTATTTTCGAGTTAATAGCATTGAATTAGAGTTCTAATGCTGGAGACTGTTGTAGTTTTGTCATCAAAGTCCAGTTTTCAGCTTTACCTTGAGGAGTCTGTATACATACCATCAACACTTCTTTCTGATATATACTACGTATTATACGACGCTACTGCACATTTGGTAGACATGTTCAGGTTAGATTAATACAGAGTTCTACTTCAATTCTTTAAATTTGGTGTCATTTTATTTTCTACAGGCCATTGGGCACCAGTTCGTATTTGGAGTCGTTTTATCATCAAAGTTCAATTTTCCTCATCATGCCAGATTTGGGTACACCAGCACAGTCATCAGTGACACTGCAACAGCAGCGGACATTTTCTCCTTCGAACGCGGGGGGCAGCATGAAGCAGACCCCTCCCTCCTTGTCGCACTCCCCACCCTCGTCCACACACGACATACCGGAGGAATGACAGGAGTGTCCGTCCACCTCCAGATACAGGGCGGTCAGAAGAAGGAGCGTCACACAGACCCAGAGGATATGCGCCACCTACAACCAATGCAAACAACACGTAAATTCTTATCTACCAGAGTTACTTCCCTTGATTTCACTGTATCAGCCTATTCGACCTTGAAAAAAAATGGACATATCTGTTAGATAAATCCTTATAGACCTTAAAGGCTTAATGAATAATACAAACGTCATGTTACATGGTGCATCCAATACGCAATGAATACAGCATATCTTCGTTTTAAAATGAATTCCTGTTTATTGTAATGAGCCATGCGGCATGCCCACGACACTGCGACAGTATCAGTTGGATTTCACCTGGCGAACGCACAACGGGCAAAATATTTCTATATGAAACCTTCGCAACTTTAATAAGAACAAATGAACAAAGTGTCATGATGCGTCGGATTTGCTGTGATCATTTATATATAATCATTCATACATTTTACTCACCTTCATACTTGTGTGATTTCAAACTTTTACACTTCCGTATACATGTCGTTTAAATGCTTGAATATCATCTCCTATTAATACAAAACGTTTTACTGATTTGAGTCCTATAGTCTTGCATAAGTCCGCGAAGAACATAAATATTTATGTTTTACATCTTGTAAGCGGACAGTTTTGTGATGAAATTTACAATTTAGATCTTTTTCAATACATTTGTATTTTTCCTTCTGTACAAAAATGTCTCATGATGCAGCACTTTAGAAAACAATCGTTTCCTGCGCTTTAACATTCAGCTTTCATCATTTTATCATTTTGTTCTAATAATTAGGACGGTGTCATTTTAGCGGATACATTTCTTCTGCACATATCTTTAAGTGGGATTTTTTTTTCTCACTTTTTAGACTTGTACATGTGATTTGAGAATTGTGAATCGCGCAAAAATATTGAAAAATAATAATTATAAGCACACAAGTAACCGCAGGAGCCTGACAGATCGTGTTTATAACCAAACTAACAGAAAACAGATGAAGTGGATGTGTATGTGAAGACAGACAGAGGAAGCAGACATGCATGTGAAGACAGACAGATGAAGTGGATGTGTATGTGAAGACAGACAGAGGAAGCAGACATGCATGTGAAGACAGACAGATGAAGTGGATGTGTATGTGAAGACAGACAGAGGAAGTGGACATTCATGTGAAGACAGACAGAGGAAGTGGATATGTAATGCGAAGACAGACAGAGGAAGTGGACATGTATGTGAAGACAGGCACATGAAGTGGACATGTATGCGAAGACAGGCAGAGGAAGTGGACATGTATGTGAAGACAGGCAGAGGAAGTGGACATGTTTGTGAAGACAGGCAGAGGAAGTGGACATGTATGCGAAGACAGACAGAGGAAGTGGACATGTATGTGAAGACAGGCACATGAAGTGGACATGTATGCGAAGACAGACAGAGGAAGTGGACATGTATGTGAAGACAGGCACATGAAGTGGACATGTATGCGAAGACAGACAGAGGAAGTGGACATGTATGCGAAGACAGGCAGAGGAAGTGGACATGTATGTGAAGACAGACAGAGGAAGTGGACATGTATGTGAAGACAGACAGAGGAAGTGGACATGTATGTGAAGACAGGCAGATGAAGTGGACATGTATGCGAAGACAGGCAGATGAAGTGGACATCATGTATGCGAAGACAGACAGATGAAGTGGATGTGTATGTGAAGACAGGCACATGAAGTGGACATGTATAAGAAGACAGGCAGAGGAAGTGGACATGTATGTGAAGACAGGCAGAGGAAGTGGACATGTATGTGAAGACAGGCAGAGGAAGTGGACATATATGTGAAGACAGGCAGAGGAAGTGGACATGTATGTGAAGACAGGCAGATGAAGTGGACATGCATGTGAAGACAGACAGATGAAGTGGATGTGTATGTGAAGACAGACAGAGGAAGCAGACATGCATGTGAAGACAGACAGATGAAGTGGATGTGTATGTGAAGACAGACAGAGGAAGCAGACATGCATGTGAAGACAGACAGATGAAGTGGATGTGTATGTGAAGACAGGCAGAGGAAGTGGACATGTATGTGAAGATAGACAGAGGAAGTGGACATGTATGTGAAGACAGACACATGAAGTGGACATGTATGTGAAGACAGGCAGAGGAAGTGGACATGTATGTGAAAACAGGCAGAGGAAGTGGACATGTATGTGAAGACAGACAGAGGAAGTGGACATGTATAAGAAGACAGGCAGAGGAAGTGGACATGTATGTGAAGACAGGCACATGAAGTGGACATGTATGTGAAGGCAGGCAGAGGAAGTGGACATGTATGTGAAGACAGGCAGAGGAAGTGGACATGTATGTGAAGACAGACAGATGAAATGAATGTGTATGTCTGCTTCCTCTGTCTGTCTTCACATGCATGTGAAGACAGACAGATGAAGTGGATGTGTATGTGAAGACAGACAGAGGACGTGGACATGTATGCGAAGACAGGCAGAGGAAGTGGACATGTATGTGAAGACAGGCAGAGGAAGTGGACATGTATGTGAAGACAGACAGATGAAATGAATATGTATGTCTGCTTCCTCTGTCTGTCTTCACATGCATGTGAAGACAGACAGATGAAGTGGACATGTATGTGAAGACAGACAGAGGAAGTGGACATGTATGCGAAGACAGATGACAGATGAAGTGTATGTGAGTATGTGAACACATACAGAGGAAGCAGATATGCATGTGAAGAAAGGCAGAGTATATGGGTAACAGAATTCCGCCTTGAAACAATCCCTTTTCACAGCTGAAGTGAGTCTGACAGGGTTCCATTTTGTTTTACACAGCGTTTAACACTCTTATATATGTATCTTATAATTTTCAACATTTTCCCGTCAATTCTTTCTTTTATCAGTTTATACCATAAATTCTGACGATTAGCAAAATCAAACGCTTTTTTGTAGTATATGAAGCAACGATTCATTGTACGTTTAATCTTTTTTTTTTCTTTTTTAAATGATTGCAAAATAAATATTGCATCCGCCGTTGAAAGATTCTTTTTAAAGTTGTATTTCTTATAATTTTCACCATCACAAACTCTCATAAAATATATATGATGGTTCAGATCCATTAAAGCACCAATATCACCAGGTATTTTGTATATTGCACAGGAAAAAGAAATTAAAAATACATTATAAAAAAAAAGTTTAAAAATAGCTCAACGCGAATCAGCAAGAGTTATCACTGGTTTACTTTCATACGTTACTGTTTTAACTTTATATTTAGAAACGTTTGGTTTTATTAGTTTAACGTCCTATTAACAGTCAGGGTCACGTAAGAACGTACAAAGTTTGTTGTTGGAGGAAAGCCGGAGTACCTGGAGAAAAAACACCGCCCAGCGGTCAGTTTAGTCTACAATATCGAGAATAATTTAGCACCAGACTATCTTAATTCATTTCTTCCTCCAAAAGTCGCTGACACTAATCACTATATGCTTTAAGAACTACCAGCAATAATAGAATTCCTCTTCACAGACTTTCTCTTACTAAATCTTCTTTTATACATTATTCTCTGCATGTATGTAGAATGGCTTGGATGAAGCGACTAGATCATCACCTTCATAAGAAACTTTAAAAAAATGTATATCATGTAATTCTGATGAAAAAGATCCAGTCTATTTCAATTTTTAGTTACAGAAATACAAATATTGTACATGCAAATTTAAGACATCGATGCAGCAAGTTTAACTCGTTTCATGTTAAACTTACAAACAGCCCAAATTGTATCTGTGGTCGTAAGTGTAAGAGTGCCTATCATTTTTTCTTCCAATGTAATAAATATGTGAATGGCAGAATTATTTTATTATATACCTAGATGTTGATATAAATTTGAAAGTGCCGATCATATAAACCAAGGTATTTTCAGACACGTGCATCAATTTATAAAGTCAAGCAAAAAATTTGAATTTAATGTTATTAATATCAATCTCTTTTGTCATTGTATGTTACGAGAAGGCTTTTCAAAGTTGTAATAACTTTTGCCTGATCCCTTTGTCTTTTGAATTGATATTAAAATATGTTTTAACTTAAACTTTTCAAGTTTCTCAACATTCCTATTTTTTACTATCCAGATGGCGTCGTATCTATATACAGATGTACATTTTGTCGGGAAATTTGTTCTAAATTCGCAGATGTTATAAGTCATCTGACTGAAAAATATATGTACATTCATCAAACAAACATTATTGATATAATTTTACACCTCATTTATTATCTTTATGATAATTACCGATATCGATGTCACCCAGCCGTTCATCTCATTTGCTATGAACCGTACACCCTCCAATCAAAATACCAGCTATGAGCCGTATACCACCGATATTTTATATTGCTCCCATAACATGAATAGATTGGACTGAGAAGTATTTTTCTTGTGAACCTACCCTTATGTATCATAATAGAGTAATGTAGTACAAAAATATGCATTTGTGGTCAATGAAAAGTTCTTTTCCAGCATCTGTTCCAACGACATGCGATTTATGTCGGTACCTCCCTTGGTGTGGTGGCTGTTAATACGTGTGTCTGTCATTTTTTTGCGACGCTTCTTGAAAACCATTTATATATCATTGTGTGACTTATATATTCGGAAACACGTTTATCAAACGTCAGTATCCAAAAAAAATCTCTAAATGAAGATAAAAGCGACAATCTTAGCTCTGTTCAAATCCTGATTTTCTCACTCGCTTCAGGGGGTACCTAGTTCCGGGGTCATTACCACACGGTGATAGTTCAAACTTTCAGGTAATATCGGGAAACTATGGTGGCTGATTACGGCCATCTCGTGTTGTTGTGTTGTCGCCTTGTCGTGTTGTCGCCTTGTCGAGTTGTCGCGGTCTCAAACTGCGACAACCCGAGATTTAACAGTTAAAATGTCGACTTGTCGCGTTTTCGAACCGCGACAAGTCGACAACACGACAAGACGACAAGTCGACAACACGACAAGTCGACATTTCAAACACGCTAATTAGCGCGTACAGAATCTCGTGTTGTCGCGGTAAAATGTCGACTTGTCGTGTTGTCGAGTTGTCGACTTGTCGTGTTGTCGCCTTGTCGTGTTGTCGAGTTGTCGACTTGTCGCCTTCCTGTTACACATGCGCAAACAATGGATAACACTCGCCATATTGGATTGCTTATGAAAATAATTGTGTGCATGTGGTTGTAGCTAGATGAAGATATTTGTTAGCAATCTCTTTACCAAGAGTTGTCAAAGTATTTTTTCTCTGAACTATGAATTTCAATAATTTGTTTATTATATGATAATCGTGTAATAATGGTCTGATTAGTAAGCAGTAATCGTCATCTGTTAATTTTAAGGTCACTTGAACCGCTAAGGCCTAATAGTTCGAAGGCCCGTTAATCCGAAAATTAGAAAATATTGCAATTATGTAGTTGTTTTACTTCATGTAAATTTATAGTTTGACATGTTTTCAATAAATTGTGATAAATACATTTTTCGGGAATTCTTTAAAATTATTTAACTGCAAACTTCTATGGACGGCAAGTTGTGATTTCTTCAATGAGCATTGCATAATAAAAAAATAAATCAAAATTATAAATAAAAAAAAAATCATAAAGAGATAGAAAATATCTTACATTTTATAAGATGTCACATAAATATACATTTTATGAATTATCTTACAAACATACGCCTAATGTAAAGCTTATGTGTACTGCAATTTGATTGCATTAGGGATAACATGGCTGCATGAATGGATGATATATATCACCAATTCTAACCTGCCTACATGTTTGAAATATGTGTTTCACGACTTATTTTTGTGTTTCCTGCTTCTTTTTACTTGTTTATTCTCTCCTTTTTCAATGATGAAAATGGTTCGCATAATGGTAATTTCAGGGAAACTAATAACCAGGATTGCAGTGTAAATATACACTCTTTCATATCGGATACGTTTACGTACATGTATTGCAAGATTATGTTTTTTCACAATTTCATTTCGTTTTTTGTCGGTGACCCTACGTTACATTTGTGATAATTGTAGCGTAGTGCAGTGCAATCATCCGTGGGTCACATAGAGATGATGTCAATCTAGAGTTACACATATCTTAGCAAGTTTACTACTGAGTCTTGTAATTAAAGGTAGGTTTCGCCCAACCAAATAAATATTTTTTTTGTGAAATGCGATAAGCGGAAGGAAAGATGAAAAAACATATTAAAAATATCTCAATTTAATTTCTTTATATGTTTGAGATTGAACAAATGTGTCTTGAATACAAAATTGAAGGAAATCCTTGATTTATTACGGTGTCCGTCAGACAAAATAATATGCAAATGAAGCTGCGATGGATTGCGTTGTCGAAATTTGGCGCATGCGCATTGTCACGCACTAAAAGTAAACAAAATGGCTGAACGAAAGTGTGTGAGATGAAAAAAATATATCTGAATCGGCAACAAAGTGGAGGAAATTATAATGGATTCGGTAGCACCCTAGGATATCTATAGGGATTTAAATTCAGAGATGGCATGTAGCAATAGAAGAAACAGAAGCCACATCTCAAGCGAAACTCGACGGGATCTGTTGGGACTCGTGTAACGGCATTGCACGTGGTGAGTTAAATTTCGACACATATGCCAGCGCACAAACAGCCGCAGACTAACTACATGTAGCCTATATTTGGTGTACAAAGTTAGCGAGCGTATGTAAGTAACATGAAGTGTTTTAGATTATATGATATGTATAAACAGTCCCTCGCACTTCGATTTGCTGTTGTTGTTTTTTAACTAAACATGCCGTAGCAAGACTGTCACTTCTATCTGACATTTTGTCGCACGCTTCCGTTTGTTGCTGCGGCCTCGTTTTGGAAAAAATACGTCATGTTCTATGTAAAGCTTGACTTCGCTCTATTTTTAGAGAAGTTATTTTCCTGGTCAAGCTAGGCAACTGACCACCCTGTATGCATTGAAAATGATCTGAAGATTATATCTATGTATAGGATATTTTCATTTCTTTAGTCTTTATTATTTCATTGGGCGAAACCTACCTTTAAGTCTGTACATTTATTTTCGGTTATCGGACTATCAGACTTTCCGACTTATGGGCCTTAGGACTAACGGTCGTTCGGACTATTAAGGTATAAGGTGGTCACCCAGGCAGGTGACCTTTCGACATCACTTTTATTTGTCGTCTATCACCATTAAACATAACAATTCGATCACCCTTCTCAACTGGTCCGAATTCAACTAAGCCTGTTAGGGAACATGTTTAGGATAAGTTGAAGTGTAAAAATCAAGCGGCTGATCTCAACAGGGTAACAGTTCTACATATTTTGAAAAATCTTATAATGTTGCCACGCCTAGGAATCAAAGTTCAATATACGCTATTCGGATAATATATACATGTACCTATATCAAATGTTGATGTATGACGGCTGGGAACATTTTGTTTTATTAATTACCCGATTTTATGTGTTGATTAATTAAGTTATATGTGTCGTAACTAGGCATGCATGTTTTTCTTCAAGTGTGATAAATCAAAGGTGTGATAATCATTCAAATGGTCAGAAAACCATGTACGATGGCCTTGTAAACATTATTTACAAGTCAGAATTTATGTCTTATGTAGGTTAAGATAAATGCATACCTGCAGTAATCACTTTATTATTTCTTATTACTTTATATAAAAATGTTAAATTAAATTGTAGACCACATCTTGGCTTCATAGCCTGACCGCATATGTACTGTCAAAATCATTTTCAGTTCTTAATCATACTTGTAAATGTAATTTTCGAAAGGTTGATGGTGAATAAAATATCCAAAAGCTCTTGATTCGTGAGTATGAAAATTACGGTACATATATACAGCTTTTAAGACCAACTACCTTTCCGAAACGAAGAATTCAATTAGCGTTTGCTTCTTAATTGTTTTTATTTTCGTGATATGAATTAACAAAATAGTAGCACATCTAAAATTAAAAACAAAATCAATTTTTTTTCTTGTATTGGTGATCCAATATAGACACAGGATTAATTGTCTACATGTAGATGGCGACCCAATAATTTGGACCTACCAGAGTGTCATGCATAGACTATTTTGGACGTTTTATGAGTTTAAATACAAAAATCGGTAAAATCGTAATCTACATGGTGATATATATATTGAGAAGGATGGAAAGATCCCGAGACAAACAAAACGTAGTCCACCTATATGAAGTTTTAGCGGTTAAAATCATATTTATAGTAAATCTTCACAAAAACGGTTACTATCGTTGGTAAGAGCAATAATTTCCTTTTCAAAATCCTACACAACTATTCAAAGTGCTGTCACTAAGACGAAATCAGCCGAAAAATTATGCAAATATTATAAGCCGGATTTGATCTTCATTATATAAATGTTTGCACATTATATAAAGAAGGTTGCACATCATATAAAGAAGTGTGTACAGAATTTAAAGAAATTTGTACCGAATATAAAGTTTAGTTTTAGCTACATAATATAAAGGAAAAGGCATCGAATATCTCGATATAACGACGGAGCATAATGGTAAATGTATCAAATATAACACAGGAATTACCGAATATAAAGATAAAAGCACTGCAGATATACATGCATAAGGATGTATATATGTTGTTGTCCCGCCCTGGTAGAATAAATAATAACCCAGACCGTAGCCCGAGGTCATTATTTTAAATTATACCAGGGCGCTATAACACCATATGAACCGAAACTGAGGTCCTTATTTTTTATACTAGATATTATTTTCTTTGGCAAGTATCAAAGCATTCTCTAATGTGCATGTTACTTACAAGAAAAAACATCGACCATAGGACACCACCCTGAAGAACTCAATGTTTGCGTAATGTAACTTGAGTTGCTTTTATTGACTTTGCACTCGGACCATATTAACACAGGTCAATTATACTTGGATGTACTCATAATTAGCCAATCCTCTCTTAACCACAAATTTAGATCGCTTTGAGAAAGATTATTATATAATTATGATATTCATTTCGTAAAATGAACACTGTTTTTATGTATTAGGAATTTCTAGACCCAGAAATACTAATTGTGTACTTTTCTTTTGCAGAGTTCCATTATATTAAATGTCTACTGGAAGTATCTATGCTACAGCATTTGATTACTATTGTATGGTGGCATATGTCTGCCATCGATTTGCCGACTTACGACTTAATAATGTCGACATCGTTAAGGCATTAAGTCGACATCATATCGATAGATGTCGACATAAACAGGAAGAATATGTCGACTTACCACATGTACATGCCCACATAATGATTCCAAGATATTTATGTAGACAGTCGGTAACTCGGCGATTAATGTGTTTATGCTCGGGTGTGACACCGACTTGTTCAGTTATTGATGTCGACATCTAAACTAAAAGATGTCGACATCTGGTCTTGAAAATGGAAATCAAAGGCCACTCTTTCATAAAGCACTGTGTATATGCAGCAAAAGCCATACAGCAGAGATCGACGTTGATTGTTAATTAAAGTTTTTATTTATTTGATTTAAAAAAAAATGTGATCCTGCACATCCCGGCCATGAAACTGTAGCCTGCGTGTACGTAGCTGTTAGCTCGAGCTAAGGAAGTATACAACGAATTATTTATATATATATAACCGTGTGTTGAAAATTCGTTTCAAAGCTGTGTGTGTGTTTTGTTGATTGCCATTCGTACCAAGTCCATGTATTACATACCGTACTATTGTAACGTATCTATCAGTTAGGTTCGCCTACTTGTGTAAAGTACTAGTAGCACTACTTACTGTATAACTGATATGCTTGTGTTGAGTAACTTGTTGAATAAAACATGGCTGTTCGATATACATGGTTGTTGTCTAGCTGCTGCATTGTGTGTGCTATAGAAGCCATTAACCCACGTAACATGGTGTCAGAAGCGGTTCAATGAGTGGTAAGAAGATTGACATTCACAAACATTCATTGAAATTATGAAAATTTACGCAAACGGGCAAGAAAATGAACTTTTTTCCCAGACGAGGTGTAAACATGCTTTGACCATGCGGTTCCCGCCATTTTACCAGTGTAGCCAATTTATGTGATGAGTGATTTACGTGAGGATAACTAACTGTTTATCACATTTAATCATCATGAGTACTCCACCCCAAGTACAAGTTCAACCCATGTTGGTACATGTTCCTTCCAATTTGCCGTTCCCTACAAAGTTAGACATGAAGGGAAACCTGTCTGTCAATTGGAAAAAGTTCGAACGTGTTTGGGAAAATTATGAAGTGGCTACAGGCCTACAGAGTAAGCCAAAAGAACTCAGAACAGCAACGTTGTTAACATGTATCGGTTCCGAAGCGTTAGAAATATATGACGGCCTCACCTTCGATACAGATGTTGATAAGAAGGATATAGACAAAGTCCTGGAGAAATTCAAAGTATTCTGCATTGGCCAAACCAACGAAATTTATGAGCGTTTCATGTTCAACAAAAGAGATCAGGCTAAAGGAGAAACCATTGATGAGTATGTTGCTGCCTTAAGATCGTTAGCAAAAACATGTAAATACGGAGCGTTGGAAAACGAACTTATCAGAGACAGAATTGTTATGGGACTAGTAGACAACAATACAAGAAAGAAACTTCTACAGGAAAGAAAACTTGATTTGAAGAAATGTATAGACATCTGTCGTACGTATGAGAAAACAACTGTACAGATGAAGGAAATACAAGGCACAGAGGAAGTGCATTTTGTTAAGAAGAAGTTCAAACCCTCAGATAGGAAAACTGATCATGAAATAGACTGTAACTTTTGTGGCCTCAGACATGAGAGAAACAAACAAGTATGCCCAGCTGTTGGTAAAAGATGTCACAAGTGTGGAAAGACTGGACATTTTGAAAAAAAAATGCAGAACAGACATCAGACATAAAAGAAAGGAAAACACCAAAGGGAAACCTATAGCTAGTAAAGGAAAACAGAGAAAACAAAATGTTCACAACATCAGTGATACATCTGAAGATGAAGAATTCATGTTTTCTGTTGAAGAGGTAAATTCCTTAGGTTCAAAACGTATAAACGCAGTTATGAAAGTCCACAAGAAAAACATTGACTTTCAATTAGATTGTGGGTCTTCTGTAAATGTATTACCAGCTAGTGTGTATGCTCGTGCATGCTATGACAGAAAGTTCTTGAAGTTACAACACACCAACAAGAGACTAATTATGTTCAACAAGAGTGAAAGTAAACCCATAGGGAAGAGAACTCTAACAGTGAAAAATCCTAGGACAAACCAGGCTTATGATGTGGAGTTTGTCATTGTAAAGGGAGATGTACACCCTATCTTAGGATCTTCAGACATTCAAAGAATGGACTTGATCAGAGTACAAACTGAAAACATACAGGAGAAAACAGCTGAGACTGAAACAATAAACATTGTTGAAACAAGGGAAATAACTCTAACAGACATGGAGAAAATGGGTGTTTTCAAAGGAGAAGGTTCACTAGAAGGGAAACTACATTTGGAAACAGATAATTCCGTAACTCCAGTGAAGTTACCAGTCAGGAAACTTCCTATTTCTGTGAAACCTAAAGTAAAGGAAGAGTTGGAACGTCTTATTAGTAAGGATGTGATAGAAGCGGTGAAAACTCAACGGACTGGATCTCTTCTATGGTTGTTGTGACCAAGCCATCTGGGAAGATCAGGCTTTGTATAGATCCTAAACCCCTGAATAAGGCTTTGAAGAGAAACAACTACACTATGCCAACCCTTGATGACGTATTGCCAGACCTAAGTAAGGCAAAAATATTTACTGTAGCGGATGCTAAGAATGGATTTTGGCACGTGTCTTTGGATGAGGAGAGTAGCGTACTCACAACATTTGGTACACCATGGGGGCGTTTTAAATGGAAACGAATGCCATTCGGAATCTCACCTGCTCCGGAAGAGTTTCAACGTCGTATTGATGAGAGCTTAGAAGGCTTGAAAGGTGTTAAAGCTATACATGATGACATTTTGATATATGGATCTGGAGATACAGATGAGGAAGCTTTGGTGGATCACGAGGCTAACCTTCGTGCATTTCTACAGAGATGTGTGGAAAAGAACATTAAACTCAACAAGGAGAAATTAAAGTTGAGAAGGACCAGTGTGACATATATGGGACATAACATTACGAGAAATGGATTGGAATTGGATCCGGAACGAACCAGAGCTATCACTGAAATGAAAACACCTACATCAAAATCTGAAGTTAAACGACTGTTAGGTATGGTCAATTTCGTACAGAAATTCGCAGTGATGTCGAGTATTACTACACCACTACGTCTGCTCATCAAACAGGATGTAGAGTTCATATGGAATGAGGAACATGATCAGGCATTTGAGGAGGTAAAACATCTTCTAACCAACGCACCTGTACTTAGCTATTTTGACCCTACTAAAGACACTGTCTTGCAATGTGATGCTTCACAAACTGGATTGGGAGCGTGTTTGTTACAGGAAGGACACCCTGTATGCTATGCATCGCGTGCACTTACACAGACAGAAGAAAGATATGCACAAATAGAAAAAGAACTATTAGCTGTTGTGTTTGGAATGGAAAAGTTTGAAACCTATACATATGGTAGGAAAGTTGTTGTAGAATCTGATCACAAACCTTTAGAGATAATTTGTCGCAAGAATCTTCTCTCTGCTCCAAAGCGTCTGCAACGTATGCTTCTAAGACTTCAGAAGTTTGATATTGAAGTTGTATATACACCTGGGACGCAACTGTACATGGCTGACACGCTTAGTCGAGCTTACATTGAAAATTCCAGATCAGTAACAGAGGAGCAATTGGAATATGTGAATGTGATCCTTCCTATCACAGAAACTAGGTACAAGCGGCTAAGAGCTTACACTGAACAAGATGATGTTCTACGAGAACTTAAGACAGTGATTCTGAGAGGATGGCCAGATCAGCGAGACCAAGTACCAAAGTACTTGCATACATACTTCACGTTTCGAGATGAATTAACTGTTCAAAATGGGCTTATCTACAAGGGCGATAGAGTTGTCGTTCCTGAATCTGAGAGGATGGATCTCATTGAAACCTCGCATTCCCATATCGGTATCCAAGGTTGTATTCGTCGGATACGCGAATGTTTGTACTGGCCAGGAATGTACAATGATATTGAACAGTTTGTAAACAAATGTGATATTTGTAATTCTCATGGAGCTTCTCAGCAAAAGGAACCTTTGATTAGTCACGAAATCACAAACAGACCATGGCAAAAGATAGGAATAGATATCTTCACGCTTAATCAACGAGATTTTCTTATCACTGTTGACTATTTTTTCCAACTATTTTGAGGTTGATCGTCTTCATGATAAAACTGCGAGAGAAGTCATTGGAAAGTTAAAACCTCACCTGGCAAGACATGGCATACCAGATTCTGTCATGACTGATAATGGACAACCATTTGGATCAGCTGAATTCAGCATGTTCGCAGAGAAATATGGTTTTGAGCACCTAACCAGCTCCCCGCTTTATCCTCAGTCAAATGGAAAAGTGGAGAAGGCAGTCCATACGGCAAAACGTATAATGACTAAAACCATCGCGGATGAAGGAGATCCATATTTGGCTTTATTAAACTGGAGAAACACACCTTCAGAAGGTACAAACAGCTCTCCAGTTCAACGATTGTTCAGCAGGAGAACAAAAACACAGCTACCTACAGCCTCCCAGCTATTGGAGCCTCAAGTTCCACATAACGTACGAGATCAGCTAGTGCGTAATAAGGCTAAACAAGCTTACTACTTTGACAGAGGTTCAAAGGAACTTCCATCTTTGAAATGTGGTGACACAGTCCGTATTAAGCCACATGGACATCATAAGCAATGGGAGAAGGCAGTTGTTGAGAATCAGTGTGATATTCGCTCATATAATGTGCGTACGGAGGATGGTCGAGAGTACAGACGAAACAGGAAACACTTACGTAAAACTAGAGAACCACCACCTACTGCTAGGTATGAACTATCACAGGATGATATGGTAGTACACCATTACTACAGAACCAGAACAATTCTTGCGTAAGTCTGTAACTACGTCTCGCTCTGCTTCAGACAATCCTAAGACTAGTTTGTTTAAAGAGCATACTATGGAACCACATGTGGTGACCACCAAAGGAACCGGATGTGACATCAGCACCATCACCAGTGGTACCACCTCCTATTCCAGCACCTAGAGTGACCAGATCTGGAAGGATTGTGAAGGCACCAACCCGCCTAGATGTGTGATGTTCTTATAGACAGACTGTGTATATTTGTAAATATTCAAGTTTTGTGTTCGCGTTTAAAAGACTTATAATTCGTGTTTTCTAGTCAAACATCTTCATGCTAAGTTAGAAAGACAACAGACAATCTAGTGCAGTGAAACAAATTTATTTCTAATTATTCAGTTTTGAGTTTGTGTTCAATCAGCTACAGATAAACAAATGAACATTCAAGCTTAAGTGATTCTACAATTTACGAACTGTAATTGTGTTCTAGAGACAGTAAAATACAAAGACATTTATCTGGTAATTTAAACTTATATGCTGAAGTATATTTCTAATAACTTGCAGTTATGATTTATAAATATATATAATTGTGTTCTTAGATATCATATTCTTTGGTATGGTGAAGATTATCTAGAAGATAATAATTTAGTATACTTTATGCTATATGCTTAAGGAGGGGATGTAACGTAGTAACGTATCTATCAGTTAGGTTCGCTTACTTGTGTAAAGTACTAGTAGCACTACTTACTGTATAACTGATATGCTTGTGTTGAGTAACTTGTTGAATAAAACATGGCTGTTCGATATACATGGTTGTTGTCTAGCTGCTGCATTGTGTGTGCTATAGAAGCCATTAACCCACGTAACACTATACTATATTAAAAGAATGAATGAAAAAAAAATAAAAAAAAGATTTTTTTATGTTGTATTTTCTTGTGAATCCCGAAAAATACCAGTTACGTAATTTAAAAGCCATAAAGGTCACAGTACAGGTACACAATACACATTGGGAAACCAGCTTTACTTGTTAACTTGGCCTGTCCATATATATATAATATACATAAATATTTACATCCCTCGATACACTTATATAAAGGCACAACGAATTTTTGTTACGGTCTCAATGGTCAGATACAACCTTTGGGCTAAAAATCCTCCAGGGACGCGGTTTTAAACTCCCAACTCGCGATACATCTGCATCTATTTTTCGTAGTAAAAACATGCATTCTTTGTAGTCAAACGTAGTAAAAAAAAGTCACGTGCTTGTACCACATTCATGCCATTGGCCGGAATATACAATTGTATTATGGGTAACTAGTGATCACATGATTTTGTGTTTACTTCCAAATATGGTGATAGTTTGCTTGCCATTTCTTCGGGGAAATTGATTTATTTGAAAATATTTAGACTCCAAAATGCTATTAATATTGCATGCATATCATTTTGACTTGCACATATGCACTGTTTTACTATAAATAATGAACTGAAATGAGTTGTAAAACTGCCATTTTCCCGTTTTGTAAATAAATGATACAATACGAATTGACCAATTCAATAGGTCTAACCGCCTAATCTAAAATCAGCGAAGATCGGCTACTCCCGGCTAAATTCGTAGAATTCTAAATTTATATTTATATATATTATTACCTGCTTTAGGGTTCAGAACATATACATATAACACAGAGAAAATAAGATCTTCTTCAAAAGGCCTAATTATGTATAAGTACCAGGTCAGAGAAATCACTCTATTTGGAAGTAAACACACACTCATGTGATCACTAGTTACCCACTAATACAATTCCATATTTATTTCAGCCAATGGCATGAATGAGGTATAATCACGTGACTTGTTTTACTACGTTTTACTACAAAGAACGCGTGTTTTGTACCATTATGGGGAAAATCCTCCGCGGATCGTGGTTTCATTTCCACCCGATTTGAAATTGTTAGCAATACTATCATATCATAGTTTATTTTCCATATTATTTCCAAACAAATAGTATAAGCTTCCGCATAGCCCACTTAGCTTTTTGGGAATCTAATACATACATGTATGTACACATATACTAAGAAACACGGGTTTATGTGCTTACATGGCAGCTTCCCGCCTGGTAAATTGGGACCTAGGACCTAACTCATAATGCTTCGGTAGGTTCCGTACGAAAATGTATCATTTTGTTTGTCAGAATAACTCTTCATAGATTGAAAGGTCTCAAGGCCCTCTACCAATATTGTGAATTTCATGGCCCTGGGGTCTCGGAATTTTCCCCAGGGGATAGGGTCTGTACCATAGTTTTATATAGGGAAACACATTTATGAGCATTATTTGCTCAATTTTCATAGGAAACAGATACAATTGAATCAAATACTCTTCATATATTAAAAGGTTAAATGGGTATCATCACTGGCTGATTTCATGGGCCTGATAGGCCAATATATGGTGCTTATATACAGTGTATGTATTTGTTTCATTCTTTATCCGAACTCGGATGACCAATCAGAAAAAAACAACATGCATGGCTGACAGGTGGCTATGTGTTTTGTTATTCCTGCTATATAGACTTCATTTTTAGTTTTCCCATGTTATAAAACATTTCCAAGAGGAAAGAAAAAGGTAAAGAATAACAGAAATAGAGAAAAGATCCATCTTTTATTGGCATGATTTACATCAGTCAGTAGTGGGTACCAAGTTCATTAAACTTTTTAAATGTGCAACTGCAGGGGCGTAGGAAGAAAAGGGTCCTCCTGCACATTTTTCGTACTTCATTTTAGAAAAATTTGCCGCTTTGCGGCGCATTTCCTAAAAGTTCAAGCACGTAATGTTCAAATCTTTAATAATAAAAATTAAATACACATGAACTAGACTAAAAATGTCCATCAAGGGATTCTACTATTTCAAAAATGTTTCTTAAAATATTATATTGTTTATATGTCTAAGAAAGACAATTAAATCAATTCATTATTTTTTTTAGTTAAACAACAATGTGCTGATGGTGTGAAGTCGTATGTTCAGATCGAGCAGGGTTGCATAATGATATGACGACATTCACAATTATAATTTCTAAATGCAGGTAAATGTAAATCGAAAAATTACCACGTTAAGAACGCATTAAAATCCTCAAAATACACCGTAAAACTCATATTGGCCATTCTAAATCGTAATATTTTTCGCGGGGGAGACCCCCGGACCCCCAGAACACCAAAGTCTCGCGCATTCGGCGCTCGCAAAATCATCAAAATCGTAATTTTTTTCCGGGGGAGATCCCCAGACCCCCAAAACACCAAAATCTCGCGCATTCGGCGTTCGCAAAATCATCAAAATCATCAAAATAGATCGTAAAAATTATCTCAGCCATTCTAAATCGTAATATTTTTTCCAGGAGAGACCCCCGGACCTCCAAACACCAAAATCTCGACCCTTCGACGCTCGCACGCCATTTTGTATATTCATTAATTTCCTGTTAGCGTCGCCTTTGATACGGATGTGTACAAGGATTATATGTAATGATTTATGAGAAAAAGTATATAAAGTATATATGGTTGTGTGTTGAATTAATCTCCCCCTGTGTGACCTATTGCAATTGTATTTTGGCCGGCAACATCCAGTGTCTGTTGTAAACAATTTACAATCTTCTTAATAACCAAGAACCTCATACATGGACATGTTATTGGGCCATAGCATGCTGGGATGAAGGAATACAAAGTTTGTTCAAATCAATGATCTTGACCTATGTGCCAAGTCACAGGGCTGAGACATATTTACTTGTTTGTTTAAAAGCAAAACATTATTTATAACTGTGCATATCGGAATTCAGGTGACTGTTAGACATATATATCCTTATTGCCTTCTGCTCATTCTCAACTCTCATCCATTTGTAAACAATTCAAATTTTAACAAACTTCTTCTCCACAACACGGTTTTTCTCATTTTAAAGCAAGTACAAAAACAACAACAATCAAATTACAATCATGAATATTTTGTATTGATATTTTTTTTTTGCAAATTTTCAGCAAAACAAACATGTTTCAAATTAAATTAATACACATGGCCTATTTGATTAATATATTTGATCTGCATTCATTATTGAATTTAAAAAAAAAAATGAAAAAAATTCAAGTTTTAATCAAGGGAGATAAATCCGTTTTGAAGGATTTTCCACAAAGTGGAAAAGTTAAGATTAATCAGAGATTTGCTATTTAAATCTCTGGATTAATTCACTTCCCATGCATTATTCAACCAAAATTTAGCCTGGTACATTAACACAAATTTATTAGATGAAGTAATTGTCGAGTATATATACATGAACTATGACATCTGCCATGGCACAACATGTAATCTTCAATTTATCAATGTTTCACAATCAAAGTCTACTCTAAGCCTTCTGTTTCAAATGGTGGAAATGAAACCACGATCCGCGGAGGATTTCCCCCATAATGGTACAAAACACGCGTTCTTTGTAGTAAAACGTAGTAAAACAAGTCACGTGATTATACCTCATTCATGCCATTGGCCGAAATAAATATGGATTGTATTAGTGGGTAACTAGTGATCACATGAGTGTGTGTTTACTTCGAAATAGAGTGATTTCTCTGATCTGGTATTTATACATAATTAGGCCTTTTGAAGAAGATCTTATTTTCTCTGTGTTATATGTATATGTTCTGAACCCTAAAGCTTTAGAATTCTACGAATTTAGCCGGGAGTAGCCGATCTTCGCTGATCCTAGATTATACGGTTAGACCTATTGAATTGGTCAATTCGCATTATATCATTTATTTACAAAACGTGGAAATGACAGTTTTTTATAACTCATTTCAGTTCATTATTTATAGTAAAATAATACATATGTGCAAGTCAAAATGATATGCATGCAATATTAATAACATTTTGGAGTCTAAATATTTTCAAATAAATCAATTTCTCCGAAGAAATGGCAAGCAAACTATCACCATATTTGGAAGTAAACACAAAATCACGTGATCACTAGTTACCCATAATACAATTGTATATTCCGGCCAATGGCATGAATGAGGTATAAGCACGTGACTTTTTTTACTACGTTTTTACTACAAAAAAAAGATGCAGATACAATGTATATCCCGAGTTTGGAGCTAAAACCGCGTCCCGCGGGAGGATTTTTAGCCCAAAGGTTGAATCTGGCCATTAAGACCGTAACAAAAATTCATTGTGCCTTTATTTAAGTGTATCGAGGGATGTAAATATTTATGTATACATGTATATGGACAGGGCAAGCTAACAAGTAAAGCTGGTTTCCAAATGGGTATTGTGTATCTGTACTGTGACCTTTTTGGCTTTTAAATTACGTAACTGGTAGTTTTCGTGATTCGCAAAAAAAAAAAAAAAATGAAATCTTGAAAAAATCATTGTAATATAGTATAGTACGGTATGTACCACATGGACTTGGTACGAATGCTAATCCACAAAGCACAAACACAGCTTTTAAACGAATTTTCAACCCACGGTTATATATATTAATAAATGATTATGGCCAAGAAGATGGAAATTTGTTGTACAAAGCAGAGTCCTTTTGCACTCTAACTTCCTCAGCTCGGACTAACAGTTACAATGTGTACATACACGCAGGCTACAGCTGCATGGCCGGGATGTGCAGGATCACAATTTTTAATTTTGAAATCAAATAAATAAAAACTTTTCTGAATTAACAAAATCAACGTCGAACTCTGCTGTATGGTGCCTTGCTGCATATACACAGTGCCCTATGAAAGGGTGGCCTTTGAATTCCACTTTCAAGACCAGATGTCGACATCTTTTAGTTTAGTCGACATTAATAACTGACAAGTCGGTGTCAGTCGACATATTCTTCTGTTTATGTCGACATCTTCCGATATGATGTCGACTTAATGCCTTAATTATGTCGACATCATTAAGTCGTAAGTCGGCAACTCGATGGCAGAAATATGCCACCATACTATTGTATGAATGACTGTAGTCAAAATGCACAATCAAACTTTCGAGGGTTAAATCTTGCTGTATTACAATAAACAAATTTTATAAATAAGAATATTAACATTATATACGTTGTGATGCATGCAGATGATCAAAATAGATGAACTAATTACCAGAAAGATGGGGCACAACACCTTATCTGTTCTATAACGCGTTGGACTAAATGAAAGTTTTAATGATTTTTTCTTATCGTTTTAAATCAAATTCTTTATTAGATCTTAAATTAAGATTATTGTTTGATGTACTGCACACATAACCTATTACAGTAATTAGTAATAATAGATAATATTTCGTCTTATCATCCGTGCTTCAATTCTTCAAATTGAATAATAAGTTTTAACCGATTAATAACACAATATTTTGTAAAGGAGATTTTACAATATTAAGTTAATATACATGTACATTTGTCCTCTCTGTTACTGTTCATTGTACAAACATTTTTGTTCTGTGTTCTGACAATATCCTTTGTTTTGTTAATATTCAATTAATTTAATATTATGATTTCCGTTAAGTATAATACATTTCAAAAGAGTTAACAATGGGGAAAAATATAATTTTTTAACAATTTTGAACATCGAATATCTTACAAACACAACAAATATTCACAAGCACTGACTTCAGTTTTCTATATTCAAAGATAGTGGTTATTTCATATGATTTGCGCATGTGTAACAGGAAGGCGACAAGTCGACAACTCGACAACACGACAAGTCGACAACACGACAACTCGACAACACGACAAGTCGATATTTTACCGCGACAACACGAGATTCTGTACGCGCTAATTAGCGTGTTTGAAATGTCGACTTGTCGTGTTGTCGACTTGTCGCGGTTCGAAAACGCGACAAGTCGACATTTTAACTGTTAAATCTCGGGTTGTCGCAGTTTGAGACCGCGACAACTCGACAAGGCGACAACACGACAAGGCGACAACACAACAACACGAGATGGCCGTAATCAGCCACCATAGGAAACCGAGTTGCATCACGTGACCGACATCGGCGATACCTGGGCCGTTTTCGATTATACGGTTTGATTGGTTGGACCTAGTAGTTCGTTTATTAATTTAACACGGACCTGGTGATTTCATACTGTGTTCATGCGAGCCTTGGCAAAGCCCTCACAGGCCTGTATCAAAAACTGCAGGTCCGTCAGGATTTATACTTGAAATAATGACTTTAACCAACGGTCGAACCGGTTGTTCCGAATAAACAAAAACGGCCCTGTATCTATAGTTCGGAACCAATTGCAACCGAGCCGTATCACATGGTCAATATCGGCAATACCCGTACAGATCTGAATAGTTCAGATACTTCCGAGCTACATGTATTTTAAACGTGTACATGTTAAAAATCAATATTTCAATTTAATTGTTTAATAATTTTGCGAATACGAACTTTACAAAAGTCGGTAAATATCGAAAGTTTAAAACTTAGAGAGGAGGAGGAAAATACGAAGAACACACGAAATACCTTTTCTACACAACAAGTCACAGACCATACAACTTTAAATCCATACTGTGCATCCGTAATGTTTTGATTTTTTCCCCATTCAACAAGTCTTGGATTTAGCACTGAAGTAAATATTTTACCGTAAAGATGCTCCACCGCTGACAAATGGTATTTTTTCACTATCAAAAACAGGAGCAGACGATTTAGTATTTTTCTTCAGTTACAAAAGTTACTTAATTTACACCATTACCACCATTGAAAAGTTTGAGCTTCTAATTTTATTTCAAGTTAAAAATATAAAAAAATAATTAATTGCATCCCGAAAAAAATCCGTGCAACTATATCCTATATGGAATGAAGTACTGATTGCGCATGTACCAAAGGCGAAGTAAATTATTAATATTATTTTTTGTGTTAATTATACATACATACACACGATTAAACACTAATTATTGATCAAATGATGAATATCATTTATGCTTTGTCGGCGGTGGAGCATCTTTAACAGATGAGAAGCGTTATTTCTCTGTACCAGTATCGTTTACATCACCTCTTTTAATACGACATCCCTTTGACCAGGCCTCTGAAAAATAACCGGATTTAAAAATAGTATCAAATAACAACAAAAGGCGAGGCATAAGAACGTCTCTTCCATCAATAAAATATTCGTTCAAAACATCGTCTATTCCACGAGACTTATTTGTTTTATTTTTTAATAGCTTTGCTAATTTCACTTACATATTTCCTCATCCAATTCCTCAATAAACCCTGTTTATCCCGTAACATCATGTTCTGATATTGATTCAGACACGTCCTCGTTCACTAATGAGGTTTTTGAAATGTTCATAAAAAATATCATGAGTTAAGACCTTTTTCTCAATCTGTTTGTGTTTTTTTTATTTTTTTTATATTTAATGCCTTCGGTTATGCTTTCTTAGATACTCAAACATGTTATCCTGGTATCCCTGATAATTCCACTTTAGTTTTAATTGTAACTTTTTATATTGATGTTTTCAATATCATTTCTATTTTCTTCTGATTTAAGACGGTTGAATGTATGTACAGAAATACACTTCTATAATTCTTAGTTTTTCTGACTTGAGATTTTCTGGGAAAGACCTTTGTGCAGTTGGGTAATCACGTCAAATGATCCGTAAATCGTTCCACTCTTCTGTTAATACTTATTTGATGCAGGTGTTCAGGATTACAAAATTCCACAAATCTAACGTATTTCCCTTTATCACATTCAGAAGCAGACATATGCATGTATGTGAAGACATACAGATGAAGCGGACATGTGTTTGAAGACAGACAGAGGAAGCGGACATGTATGTGAGTTCCATTTGGTGATATCTAATTTTTCATCATTTAAGAATGACGTCTTATATTTTTAACCATTCCTTGCCACAACATCGTACACTCTCAAACAGGTCTCTTGGTTTCAGAAGTATTGGGCTATTGAATTGTACCAGTCATTTTATATCCTATGATATTTCCTTACTATAAATATTGATTGATAAAGTCACACAACATCAAGATTTAAGAATACATCTGTTTAATGAACAAATCACAATACGCCATAATGTGTACTATACAATTGCATGTAAAATGTAATAAAAATGATGATTTAGCTTTATAAAACAATATGACAATATCAGTACAAGGATTCCGCTTAATATAAGAAGTGGTTTTACAATGGTGTTTATATAGACACTAGGTTTACTTGATATAACATACACACTTAATAACGAAGTTACCAGTAACTTACACAAACTGTACTCGAAGTACCAGGTAACATACACACTTAATACTCGGAGTACCAGTAACATACACACTTAATACTCGGAGTACCAGGTAACATACACACTTAATACTCGAAGTACCAGGTAACATACACCCTTAATACTCGGAGTACCAGGTAACATACACCCTTAATACTCGGAGTACCAGGTAACATACGCCCTTAATACTCGGAGTACCAGGTAACATACACCCTTAATACTCGAAGTACCAGGTAACATACACCCGTAATACTCGGAGTACCAGGTAACATACACCCGTAATACTCGGAGTACCAGGTAACATACACACTTAATACTCGAAGTACCAGGTAACATACACCTTTAATACTCGGAGTACCAGGTAACATACACCCGTAATACTCGGAGTACCAGGTAACATACACACTTAATACTCGAAGTACCAGGTAACATACACCCTTAATACTCGGAGTACCAGGTAACATACATCCTTAATACTCGGAGTACCAGGTAACATACACCCTTAATACTCGGAGTACCAGGTAACATACACCCTTAATACTCGGAGTACCAGGTAGCATACACCCTGAATACTCGGAGTACCAGGTAACATACACCCTTAATACTCGGAGTACCAGGTAACATACACACTTAATACTCGAAGTACCAGGTAACATTCACCCTTAATACTCGGAGTACCAGGTAACATACATCCTTAATACTCGGAGTACCAGGTAACATACATCCGTAATACTCGGAGTACCAGGTAACATACACCCTGAATACTCGTAGTACCAGGTAACATACACCATTAATACCCGGAGTACCAGGTAACATACATCCGTAATACTCGGAGTACCAGGTAACATACACGCTTAATACTAGGAGTACCAGGTAACATACACCCTTAATACTCGGAGTACCAGGTAACATACACCCTTAATACTTGGAGTACCAGGTAACATACACCCTTAATACTCGGAGTACCAGGTAACATACACCCTTAATACCCGGAGTACCAGGTAACATACACCCTTAATACTCGGAGTACCAGGTAGCATACACCCTTAATACTCGGAGTACCAGGTAACATACATCCTTAATACTCGAAGTACCAGGTAACATACGCCCTTAATACTCGGAGTACCAGGTAGCATACATCCGTAATACTCGGAGTACCAGGTAACATATACCCTTAATACTCGAAGTACCAGGTAACATACACCCTTAATACTCGAAGTACCAGGTAACATAGACCCTTAATACTTGGAGTACCAGGTAACATACACCCTTAATACTCGGAGTACCAGTTAACATACACCCTTAATACTCGGAGTACCAGGTAACATACACCCTTAATACTCGGAGTACCAGGTAACATACACCCTTAATACTCGGAGTACCAGTTAACACACACACTTAATACTTGGAGTACCAGGTAACATACACCCTTAATACTCGGAGTACCAGGTAACATACACCCTTAATACTCGGAGTACCAGGTAACATACACCCTTAATACTCGGAGTACCAGGTAACATACATCCTTAATACTTGGAGTACCAGGTAACATACACCCTTAATACTCGGAGTACCAGGTAACATAACCCTTAATACTTGGAGTACCAGGTAACATACATCCTTAATACTCGGAGTACCAGGTAACATACACCCTTAATACTCGGAGTACCAGGTAACATACACCCTTAATACTCGGAGTACCAGGTAACATAACCCTTAATACTTGGAGTACCAGGTTACATACACCCTTAATACTCCCTTAACACTTTTTGGCAATGGTCGCCAGTTTGGTCAATTCTTGAAATTATTTTATAAACAATCTACATACAATAGAAGTCTATTGTTTTGGCACATTCTTCATTTAATTTACTACAAAATGACCGAGAAAATAGACAGATAACGAAAATTATGGCACTTGTATAAAATCAGGGATTATTAACCGATTGTAAACAGAGGCTATACAAACCCTAGCTTGTGAATATAGTATTAAGAATATGATATAATATGTAATATGTATTAGAGTTATGATTAATACATAATTCAAATATTAGTTATGAATGTCTTGGACAAGAAGAGATGAAGATATTAATTTGTCTTGGACAAATAAAACACATAATGCAATGATACCATTTTTATAGTAGCTACATTTCAGGTAAAATTTGACGATACCATAAGAACGGGGATAATTGGTAATGCCCAGTATAGGTAATTCATGTGACAATGTACAATCTAGGTAGTTACAAGGTCAGTATATTGAAGACATATACATATATGTATAGTTTTCTTTAAGAGAACCGGTGATATAAGGTTTGGTAATACAGGCCCATGATTGGATTTATTTCGTGTTGTCCTGTCCTCATGGAGTTGTTCCGTATGGTGGTAATAAATCTGTAAAAATGACATCAAGAGAGTAAAATTGAAAATGATTAAAGAATTCACTAGCCGAACAGTCTATACTAATGGTTACTGGCCGAACTATATCAGTGTATTACTGGCCGAACAGTCTGTATCAGTGTTTTACAGTCTATATCAGTGTTTTACTGGCCGAACAGTCTATATCAGTGTTTTACTGGCCGAACAGTTTATATCAGTGTTTTACTGACCGAACAGTCTATATCAGTGTTTTACTGCCTGAACAGTCTATATCAGTGTTTTACTGGCCGAACAGTCTATATCAGTGTTTTACTGACCGAACAGTCTATATCAGTGTTTTACTGACCGAACAGTCTATATCAGTGTTTTACTGGCCGAACAGTCTATATCAGTGTTTTACTGACCGAACAGTCTATGTCAGTGTTTTACTGACCGAACAGTCTATATCAGTGTTTACTGCCTGAACAGTCTATATCAGTGTTTTACTACTGAACAGTCTATACATGTTTCTACGTCTATATCAGTGTTTTACTGCCTGAACAGTCTATATCAGTGTTTTACTGGCTGAACAGTCTATATCAGTGTTTTACTGACCGAACAGTCTATATCAGTGTGTTACTGGCTGAACAGTCTATATCACTGTTTTACTGACAGAACAGTCTATATCAGTGTTTTACTGACCGAACAGTCTATATCAGTGTTTTACTGACCGAACAGTCTATATCAGTGTTTAACTGACCGAACAGTCTATATCAGTGTTTTACTGACCGAACAGTCTATATCAGTGTTTTACTGACCGAACAGTCTATATCAGTGTTTTACTGACCGAACAGTCTATATCAGTGTTTTACTGCACGAACAGTCTATATCATGTTTTTGGACAGTCTATATCAGTGTTTTACTGACCGAACAGTCTATATCAGTGTTTTACTGCCGAACAGTCTATATCAGTGACCGAACAGTCTATATCAGTGTTTTACTGCCGAACAGTCTATATCAGTGTTTTACTGACGAACCTATATCAGTGTTTTACTGCCGAACAGTCTATATCAGTGTTTTACTGGACTGAACAGTCTATATCAGTGTTTTACTGGACCGAACAGTCTATATCAGTGTTTTTACTGACCGAACAGTCTATATCAGTGTTTTACTGGCCGAACAGTCTATATCAGTGTTTTACTGACCGAACAGTCTATATCAGTGTTTTACTGACCGAACAGTCTATATCAGTGTTTTACTGGCCGAACAGTCTATATCAGTGTTTTACTGGCCGAACAGTCTATATCAGTGTTTTACTGGCCGAACAGTTTATATCAGTGTTTTACTGACCGAACAGTCTATATCAGTGTTTTACTGCCTGAACAGTCTATATCAGTGTTTTACTGGCCGAACAGTTTATATCAGTGTTTTACTGACCGAACAGTCTATATCAGTGTTTTACTGACCGAACAGTCTATATCAGTGTTTTACTGACCGAACAGTCTATATCAGTGTTTTACTGACCGAACAGTCTATATCAGTGTTTTACTGACCGAACAGTCTATATCAGTGTTTTACTGACCGAACAGTCTATATCAGTGTTTTACGAACAGTCTATATCAGTGTTTTTACTGGCCGAACAGTCTATATCAGTGTTTTACTGGCCGAACAGTCTATATCAGTGTTTTACTGGCCGAACAGTCTATATCAGTGTTTAACTGACCGAACAGTCTTTATCACTGTTTTACAGTCTATATCAGTGTTTTACTGACCGAACAGTCTATATCAGTGTTTTACTGGCTGAACAGTCTATATCAGTGTTTTACTGACCGAACAGTCTTTATCAGTATTTTACTGGCAGAACAGTCTATATCAGTGTTTTTACAGTCTATATCAGTTTTACTGGCTGAACAGTCTATATCTGTGTTTTACAGTCTATATCAGTGTTTTTACAGTTTATATATCAGTATTTTAACTGGCCGAACAGTCTATATCACTGTTTTACTGGCCGAACAGTCTATATCAGTGTTTTACTGACCGAACAGTCTATATCAGTGTTTTACAGTCTATATCAGTGTTTTACTGGCCGAACAGTCTATATCAGTGTTTTACTGACCGAACAGTCTATATCAGTGTTTTACTGGCTGAACGGTCTATATCACTGTTTTACTGGCCGAACAGTCTATATCAGTGTTTTACAGTCTATATCAGTGTTTTACTGGCAGAACAGTCTATATCAGTGTTTTACTGGCTGAACAGTCTATATCACTGTTTTACTGGCCGAACAGTTTATATCAGTATTTTACTGGCAGAACAGTCTATATCAGTGTTTTACAGTCTATATCAGTGTTTTACTGGCTGAACAGTCTATATCTGTGTTTTACAGTCTATATCAGTGTTTTACAGTTTATATCAGTATTTTACTGGCCGAACAGTCTATATCACTGTTTTACTGGCCGAACAGTCTATATCAGTGTTTTACTGGCTGAACAGTCTATATCAGTGTTTTACTGGCTGAACAGTCTATATCAGTGTTTTACTGGCTGAACAGTCTACATCAGTGTTTTACTGGCCGAACAGTCTATATCAGTGTTTTACTGACCGAACAGTCTATATCATTGTTTTACTGGCCGAACAGTTTATATCAGTGTTTTACTGGCTGAACAGTCTATATCAGTGTTTTACTGGCTGAACAGTCTATATCAGTGTTTTACTTGCCGAACAGCCTATATCAGTGATTTACTGGCCGAATAGTTTATATCATTGTTTTACTGGCCGAACAGCATACATGTGTATATAAGTGTTTGATTGGCAGAACAGTCTATATCATTGTTTTACTGGGATTTAGAATGTCGCTCACCATACAGCCTATTGAAGCGTATCAACTTACCAGTGTTCTCGAGCACAAAGCGCGTGTAATGCATAACATTCTCATAGACATCTGTAAACTCCGAGTTCAAACAAACTTCATCTCCATAACTTGTCACTCCAAGCAATTCAAACCTTCCATGAGGATTCTTACAAATCAGTGGGCCGCCGGAGTCTCCCTGGGGATACAAAACTCAAAAACTTCAATACTACAGGTTGACATTGTCCATAAGGCGAGACATGATATTCTCAAAACCCCTCATTATTTACATGTGAAAATATATATTTTATCTATGAATGGAGGTCACTTGAAATAAGTCCTTCCGCGCAGTATTTTGCTTACAGAATAAGTCTCAATATTGGTTTTGAACTTTTGATTGTAAATATACTTTATTCATATATTCAGAATTAATTCAGTAGATTCAATAAAAATATATCTCAAGACTTGATTATGTCGAATTGTATTAGTTCTTTTGGTATTTCTGTCTTTGAATGAAGGTAAATGATATTCCCTATAACAAACTCTGTACACGTCCAATATAAGATATGAGGTAGTCTTACGGGCGTATGGGCGTTTTGATCTGTTTTAACACGTCCAATATAAGGTCTGAGGTAGTCTTATGGGCGTTTTGATCTGTTTTAACACGTCCAATATAAGGTCTGAGGTAGTCTTATGGGCGTTTTGATCTGTTTTAACACGTCCAATATAAGGTCTGAGGTAGTCTTATGGGCGTTTTGATCTGTTTTAACACGTCCAATATAAGGTATGAGGTAGTCTTATGGGCGTTTTGATCTGTTTTAACATGTCCAATATAAGATATGAGGTAGTCTTATGGGCGTTTTGATCTGTTTTAACACGTCCAATATAAGGTATGGTAGTCTTATGGGCGTTATGATCTGTTTTAACATGTCCACTATAAGGTATGAGGTAGTCTTATGGGCGTTTTGATCTGTTTTAACACGTCCACTATAAGGTATGAGGTAGTCTTATGGGCTTTATGATCTGTTTTAACACGTCCAATATAAAGTATGAGGTAGTCTTATGGGCTTTATGATCTGTTTTAACACGTCCAATATAAGGTATGAGGTAGTCTTATGGGCTGTTATGATCTGTTTTAACACGTCCAATATAAGGTATGAGGTAGTCTTATGGGCGTTTTTGATCTGTTTTAACACGTCCAATATAAGGTATGAGGTAGTCTTATGGGCGTTTTGATCTGTTTTAACACGTCCAATATAAGGTATGAGGTAGTCTTATGGGCGTTTTGATCTGTTTTAACACGTCCAATATAAGGTATGAGGTAGTCTTATGGGCGTTTTGATCTGTTTTAACACGTCCAATATAAGGTATGAGGTAGTCTTATGGGCGTTATGATCTGTTTTAACACGTCCAATATAAGGTATGAGGTAGTCTTATGGGCGTTTTGATCTGTTTTAACACGTCCAATATAAGGTATGAGGTAGTCTTATGGGCGTTTTGATCTGTTTTAACACGTCCAATATAAGGTATGGTAGTCTTATGGGCGTTTTGATCTGTTTTAACACGTCCAATATAAGGTATGAGGTAGTCTTATGGGCGTTTTGATCTGTTTTAACACGTCCAATATAAGGTATGAGGTAGTCTTATGGGCGTTATGATCTGTTTTAACACGTCCAATATAAGGTATGAGGTAGTCTTATGGGCGTTTTGATCTGTTTTAACACGTCCAATATAAGGTCTGAGGTAGTTTTGGGCGTTATGATCTGTTTTAACACGTCCAATATAAGGTATGAGGTAGTGTTTATGGGCGTTTTGATCTGTTTTAACATGTCCAATATAAGGTATGAGGTAGTCTTATGGGCGTTTTGATCTGTTTTAACATGTCCAATATAAGTATGAGGTAGTCTTATGGGCGTTTTGATCTGTTTTAACACGTCCAATATAAGGTATGGTAGTCTTATGGGCGTTATGATCTGTTTTAACACGTCCAATATAAGGTATGGTAGTCTTATGGGCGTTATGATCTGTTTTAAACATGTCCAATATAAGATATGAGGTAGTCTTATGGGCGTTTTGATCTGTTTTAAACACGTCCAATATAAGGTATGGTAGTCTTATGGGCGTTATGATCTGTTTTAACACGTCCAATATAAGGTATGAGGTAGTCTTATGGGCGTTATGATCTGTTTTAACACGTCCAATATAAGGTATGAGGTAGTCTTATGGGCGTTTTGATCTGTTTTAACACGTCCAAATATAAGGTATGAGGTAGTCTTATGGGCGTTTTGATCTGTTTTAACATGTCCACTATAAGATATGAGGTAGTCTTATGGGCGTTTTGATCTGTTTTAACATGTCCACTATAAGGTATGAGGTAGTCTTATGGGCGTTTTGATCTGTTTTAACACGTCCAATATAAGGTCTGAGGTAGTTTTTTGGGCGTTATGATCTGTTTTAACACGTCCAATATAAGGTCTGAGGTAGTCTTATGGGCGTTTTGATCTGTTTTAACATGTCCAATATAAGGTATGAGGTAGTCTTATGGGCGTTTTTGATCTGTTTTAACACGTCCAATATAAGATATGAGGTAGTCTTTTGGGCGTTATGATCTGTTTTAACATGTCCAATATAAGGTATGAGGTAGTCTTATGGGCGTTTTGATCTGTTTTAACATGTCCACTATAAGGTATGAGGTAGTCTTATGGGCTTTATGATCTGTTTTAACATGTCCAATATAAGGTATGAGGTAGTCTTATGGGCGTTTTGATCTGTTTTAACACGTCCAATATAAGGTATGAGGTAGTCTTATGGGCGTTTTGATCTGTTTTAACACGTCCAATATAAGGTATGAGGTAGTCTTATGGGCGTTATGATCTGTTTTAACATGTCCACTATAAGGTATGAGGTAGTCTTATGGGCGTTTTGATCTGTTTTAACACGTCCAATATAAGGTATGAGGTAGTCTTATGGGCGTTATGATCTGTTTTAACATGTCCAATATAAGGTATGAGGTAGTCTTATGGGCGTTATGATCTGTTTTAACATGTCCAATATAAGGTATGAGGTAGTCTTATGGGCGTTTTGATCTGTTTTAACACGTCCAATATAAGGTATGAGGTAGCCTTATGGGCGTTATGATCTGTTTCAACACGTCCGATAGAAGATACGAGGTACTCTGATTGTCGTTTGGATCTGTGTTTTTATTTGATACTTACGAAACATATGGGTGAGTGTTTCTCCCGGTTATCTACACAAATAGTATGGTTACCATAGATACCATACTTAATTCTGGCCCTATCTTCACACCTTTCCTTATCCTCCTCCCCTAACAACACCACTTCTAACGCCCTGAGTTTTGTCGACACTGTAAAACAAAGAGATTAACGTCCCAGTTCCCAACAGAATCACTGCAACTGCATTGAGTAGTTCTAACACACAATCGTAATAGGGTTCACGTGGTACTTAGAGAACTCAAACAGGATTTAAAGATTCTTTTATTGTGTTTAACATAAACTGTCTCCATACGGACATACTTTTTTCCTTATTCACCGAATTTTGATATTACAGAGTAAGCTCCCTTGCGGGTAGATATCCATTTTTACATCATTATATTGTGAGCGCAATGCACGTCCTTTTCTCTGAAAGTTATGGCACTTCGCTCGGTAAAGACATTACATCACAACCAATACCTAACCGAAAGGGCAGATAACTCTGTAATATACAATTACAGAATAACATAACGTGTGTTTGTGACTTTACCTCGACCATATTCTGTTGTTCCCCATCCCAGTACAAAACATTGATGGTAGGAAAACATGTCTCTCCAAGGAGGTGGCAGACATACGGGCCCTATGGTGTCCGTCTGTTGGATTGGTTGGGCGAACTTTAATATAGCGAAGTCGTACTCATTATGATCTTCATGTAAAATCACTTCAGCGATCGGAACATGTCTACCAAACTGGCCAAACTTCTCATAATCGACTTCACCAACATGTAGAATTGCAGAGTCACGAGTCCAATCGCTAATAACACAAAATGACATGAAAATGACGATACTGTATATTATAACATAAGCCCATGATCCCTCCGTATGATCCATACAAATCGTAAAATGTAACAATACATCCATTTTTTTTCCAATACTCCTTACATATATGCTATAGCAAGTTTGATAGAATTTACATGGACGAGGCAGACATGCGCAAGACTATATCCCTTCCATTTAATAGCGTGGCCATATAAAATACAAACCTTTTGTCAATTGTAACCTTTGACCTCAACATCATTATCAAACTATCGGGGCCACATTTTTTTAAAATTTTTTGCTTTTATCTGTTGTGCATTACAATATTTGTAAAGATGAAAAGAAATTACAAAACACTTACTCGACACAGTGGGCAGCAGTTAGTGCTGTAGTTGGACTGATAAGTGAAGCTCCACACATGTGAGTTCCTGAGGAGTTTCTCATCAATGCCATCATAGCAGGGAACCAACCATTTGGCACATCATATCCACTGATTACTCTGTCCAACGCCAAAACTGACCGGCCACACTCTACAGTACAAACACAAACATTAACCACACTCTACAGCACAAACACAAGCATTTACCACACTCTTCAGCACAAACACAAGCATTTACCACACTCTTCAGCACAGGCACAAACATTTTCCACATTCAATAGAACAGACACAAACATTTACCACACTCTTCAGCACAGGCATAAACATTTCCCACACTCTACAGCACAGGCACAAACATTTCCCCTCACTCTATAGCACAAATACAAGCATTTACCACACTTTACAGCACAATCAATTTCATTTACCACATTCTACAGCACAGACACAAACACTTCCCACACTCTACAGCACAGGCATAAACATTAACCACACTCTACAACACAGGCATAAACATTAACCACACTCTACAGCACAAACACAAACATTTCCCACACTCTACAGCACAGGCAAAAAATTTTCCCACACTCTTCAGCACAAACACAAGCATTTACCACACTCCTCAGGACAAACACAAGTATTTACCACACTCTTCAGGATAACACAAACATTTCCCACACTTTAGAGCACAAACGATCTCATTTTCCACACTCTACCACACAAACGCTCTATTTTACCACACTCTACAACACAAGCTCATTTACCACATTCTACAGCACAAACAATCCCAATTACCGCACTCTACAACACAAACCATCTCATTTACCACACTCTAAAGCACAAACAATTCCATTTACCACACTCTACAACACAAACCATCCCATTTACCACGCTCTAAAGCACAAACAATTATATTTACCACACTCTACAACACAAACAATTCCATTTACCGCACTCTACAGCACACACAATCCCATTTACCGCACTCTACAGCACAAACAATTCCATTTGCCACACTCTTCAACACAAACCATCCCATTTACCACACTCTACAACACAAACAATCCCATTTACCGCTCTCTACAGCAACAAACAATTCCATTTCCGCACTCTACAGTACAAAATATCCCTTTTACCACACTCTACAACACAAACCATCCCATTTACTACACTCTACAAAACAAACAATCTTATTAACCGCACTCTACAGCACAAACAATCCCATTTACCACACTCTACAGCACAAACAATCTCATTTACCACACTCTACAACACAAACACTCCCATTTAACGCACTCTACAGCACAAACAATCTCAATTACCGCACTCTATAGCACAAACAATCCCATTTACCGCACTCTACAGCACAAACAATTCCATTTCCCACACTCTACCACACAAACGCTCTATTTTACCACACTCTACAACACAAGCTCATTTACCACATTCTGCAGCACAAACAATCCCAATTACCGCACTCTACAGCACAAACAATCCCATTTACCGCACTCTACAGCACAAACCATCCCATTTACCACACTCTACAACACAAACAATCCTACTTACCGCACTCTACAGCACAAACCATCCCATTTACCGCACTCTACAGCACAAACAATCCCATTTACCGCACTCTACAACACAAACCATCCCATTTACCACACTCTACAACACAAACAATCCTATTTACCGTAGTCTACAACACAAACCATCCCATTTAAAACACTCTACAACACAAACAATCCTATTTACCGCACTCTACAGCAAAACCATCCCATTTACCGCACTCTACAGCACAAACCATCCCATTTACCGCACTCTACAGCACAAAAAATTCCATTTACCACACTCTACAACACAAATCATCCCATTTACCACACTCTACAACACAAACAATCCTATTTACCGCACTCTACAGCACAAACCATCCCATTTACCACACTCTACAGCACAAACAACCCCAATTACCGCACTCTACAGCACACACAATCCCATTTACCGCACTCTACAGCACAAACAATTCAATTTACCACACTCTACAGGACAAATACAATTGTTTTTCACACTCTACAGCACAGGCACAAACATTTACTACTCTTTTTAGAACAAACAATCCCATTTACCGCACTCTACAGCACAAACAATCCCATTTACCGCACTCTACAGCACAAACAATTTCATTTACTACACTCTATAACTTTCTGATTACATGCAGTATACTTTTATTATTGAATAATTATAACATTTAATGTTTCTCGGTATTGCTAATCAAGTCCTTATCCCTGGAAAGTTGTTTTATCACTACATGCCATTTGGGAAAGTTTTCAAAGAATAAATATGTGTGCATAACCCGTTAATTTACATATTGATATATTTACAGATTGCACCGACATAGACTCAATAGCCATGCTTTTTAGCATTATCGTTATCATCGGCGATTCTGTTTTTACGGAATAAGTCGCTGCTGTAGCAATGCTGTGGGAAACTTGGGGTCACGACTCCATTTTTGATGAGAACAGATGATGACTCGATTACAATCAGCTGTTCAATCAAATTCGTTGACGATGACAGGAGAGAAAAAACTGTTGCGAGAATAAATAATATTCATTTGCGTGAAAAACTACTGTAAATAATTATAAGGAGTATATTTTTATTTTGTTGAGGTTATGAGGGTATAATGATAATGGAGCACGTATTAATTATGTAACCCGGCGAAAACCCCACACGTACTCCATTATAATTATAGCCTCTTAACCTCATGAAAATTAAAATCTATTTCTTAAATATTCTCAACTAAACTGAATGTCGAAAATGTTTTGCGTGATAACTTAATTTCAATAATGATTTCTACCTGGCTGTTGATCAGTGTTGTATATCCCTGAATGTTCTACACATACCTTGAGGTTGACACTCCAGTTTCCATTCGGTACAGACACTGAAAATACAGAGAAAATATTTATATTCATTATGCAAGAGGACCTTGGACCTCCACGTACTCGTTCTACCGATTGAATTCCCTGGTCTCCGGAGAATGACCACTGCACGTTTAATACATGCAGATGTCTGGTAAATTATGTAAACTAAGGCAAACACCTTTATAGGAACACAGTTGCATATAACAAACTTTTGCTGTAATTATAATAACCTGAGGGAAATGTTTACAAAGATTCTGATCTACATCTATCATCAGTTCCCAAATTCTGGATATACGTATATATGGTCAGGCTTCGGAAGTCTCTTGTCGTTCGTATAAAAATGAAAACAAGCAAAATGTCCTAGTTTAAGGATGTATTCTTCTGAGGTTTCAGTTCCGTTGAAGTCTCGTTTCGACAAAGATCAAAGAAGTTATGATATTTTCAAATATATTTTATCAATATCTGTAGTAGGTTGCCAGATCCAAATTTTGTCAAAAAATTACATTTCTATTTACAGTAGATTTCTTTATACAGGAATTTTAAGAAATGGCCCATTTGGTGGCCATTTTGAAATTGTGTCTTTTTCCTCTTTGAGTAGAGCCATAGTTTAACCATTTTTTACTGAAATTGTTTTTACTTAAATAATCACTGCACCAGCATTTTAAGCTGTATCGAGCTAATTTTTGCTGTTAATCTTTACTAGGTTCGTGGTTATTAAAATATTGAGCATTATTGCGTGAAGTGATATGCTTTTGTCACTTTATTTTTACATTCAATGGTAATTTGAGCACTTTTATTTTTTACTCTAAAATACTGAAAAATAACACATATTCAAATGGGGCAAAAAAGTAAGCACACTGACCCCCCATTTTTCTGCCTAATTTAGAAAGAACAACCCATTCCCTATTGATATGCAAAATATTAACAAAAGTTTAATACCACAACTGTTTCTATAAAGGGTTAAATTTGGCAAAAATGGCTGAAAATGGTGTATTTTGTAGCTCAAAATTAAGGGATAGGGGTAGCATATGTTGTTATTCTGAGAAAAAATATGAGGCTTATTAATCAAAACATGTATATTTTTAAAGAAGACTACAGGAAAATAAATTCTTCAAACTTCCATATGTATCATACATCTCATTAGGAAATTATGGCTTTAAACTCTTGTGCATATGGTCAAAATGGCAAAAATCCCAAAAAATCTAAGATTTTGTCAACTTGGTATCTTTGAGTGACAATAGCTCAAAAGCAAGCACACCGACATATGTTTTTTCTTCCATTTTCTTGTATGGTATTTCCAAAAATCTATATGAGAAAATAGTTTAATACAAGAAAATTTTGACTTCTTAGAGGTGTACATCCTTAACATTAAACGCAACGTTGTAGTGTATAGCCGGTTATTTGCGTGGACGAAAATTTTCGCGATTTGATCTAGTAACATGAAAATTACATGTTATAGTGATTTTCATGGTAGATATCATTTAACCTCAACCATTTCATATTAGTTTGCGGATCAAATTTTGGCGATCATAACTATGTCCTGCAAATCACGGAAATACCATCCCCGCAAAAATAACCGGCTATGCGATATATTTACATAGAGTATGGGATCTCTCCTTCAACAAGTATTTTTACTAACTGCAATCACATACCTTGGTGTTTTTTGTATGGTGTGACTACGGATGATGCCCTGACTGTCTCTATCGTAACTAACGGTTACCGCGCGGTCACTGCTCATCGTAGAAGTCGGGAAGGACAGGAAGGATCTGTACAATTAAATGAGAAATATATAGGTTTAGTTACAATCAGTTCTATCATAATCATAATAGCATATTTCTTGATGAAGCCATCAGAGCCAATTAATATAAGGGGACATATTTGACAAGGTGTGTAACAAAATTTCACCATCGGATACGTGTCGCCTGGAGTGATAGACATATCAGTTTGGTTAATGACGTTCAAATGTGGAATACAATACACCAGTAAATATTAACACTTTTATACAGGGTATCACAAAAAAACTAAACTTTTTATGAAAATTCAAAATGATTAGGAAAGTAGGAGTATCCAAATTTATCTTAAATACAAATGTACATATTACATCATCATTTTGTGTGATGACGTCATAATAGAAATGATAGAAACATCAATGATGTCACATTTTGGTGACTTTCTAGCACTATGAAGATTCAGGCAGAAGATATTGAACTCTACAGTGCGGTTGGAAAATCCCTTAATTTAGTAAATGAAATGTTATGATAATGTCACCCAGATATGCTGTCCATCTCCAGGAAGTAGATTTACAGAAGTGTGAGGTGGTGAGGAATTTCAGGGACAGAATTCATCATGCCTTCCAAAAGATGGGAGGAAACCTCGCGCCCAATTCTTTAAATGTTCTCAACAAATCGCAAAATTAAGGAAATATGACTTTCTCTCGATTTTCAATATAACAAAAAGATATTTGTCCGGGTTGTCATATATCGTTGTACAGAACAACTCACGACCTTTCTAATGGTATATAGATCAAATTCCTCTATCTATCAAAACATTTTTATAAAACGTCAAACTCGGGACATGTTCTTTGTCCACAAGGTGATCAAACAGACAATACCTATATACTTACCCTGACGTAGCTAAGGCACACAGGTAGCCAGCAAGCACCTCGTCTTGGCCGGGCGAACAAACGCTCATCCATTCTCCTTGGTGGTGAGCCTCCACTGTATAATCGTCGTTCAGCCTTACTGGAATGTTACCATTTGTATTAGGTTATAGTGTAATCATCACTCACCCTTACTGGAATGTTACCATTTGTATTAGGTTATAGTGTAATCATCACTCACCCTTACTCACCCTTACTGGAATGTTACCATTTGTATTAGGTTATAGTGTAATCATCACTCACCCTTACTGGAATGTTACCATTTGTATTAGTTTATAGTGTAATCATCACTCACCCTTACTGGAATGTTACCATTTGTATTAGGTTATAGTGTAATCATCACTCACCCTTACTGGAATGTTACCATTTGTATTAGGCTATAGTGTAATCATCACTCACCCTTACTGGAATGTTACCATTTGTATTAGGTTATAGTGTAATCATCACTCACCCTTACTGGAATGTTACCATTTGTATTAGGCTATAGTGTAATCATCACTCACCCTTACTGGAATGTTACCATTTGTATTAGGCTATAGTGTAATCATCACTCACCCTTACTGGAATGTTACCATTTGTATTAGGCTATAGTGTAATCATCACTCACCCTTACTGGAATGTTACCATTTGTATTAGGCTATAGTGTAATCATCACTCACCCTTACTGGAATGTTACCATTTGTATTAGGTTATAGTGTAATCATCACTCACCCTTACTGGAATGTTACCATTTGTATTAGGTTATAGTGTAATCATCACTCACCCTTACTGGAATGTTACCATTTGTATTAGGTTATAGTGTAATCATTACTCACTCTTACTGGAATGTTACCAGTTGTATTAGGTTATAGTGTAATCATCACTCACCCTTACTGGAATGTTACCATTTGTATTGGGTTATAGTGTAATTATCACTCACTCTTACTTGAATATTACCATCTATATAAGGTTATAGTGTAATCGTTGCTTACCTTTACTGGACTTTTATCATTTACATTTAATCTGTTCTCTTTTAATACAACAGAATAGTTATTCTTGCGCCACTTTCAAATTCAACCGCGTTGATAATACATCCCAAAGCTAAAATCTCTATTGTATATGTAAAATAACAATGAAATTTAGGATCTAAGAAAACTCGACACCAGTAGTTACTGGTTACCGATTGTTCTTTGGCGATCAAAAATACACATGATTGACCTATTTAGCAGTGGCCAGACAATGAGAAGATAATGCAGATGTCTACTTACTACAAAAGTGTTCGTCTGACCAGTCTCCACAGTCATTAACGCCGTCACAACGCTGGGACAAAGGTATACACATATGGTGGTCACATTCATACTGATCAATGCTGCAGTTGGCTATAACATGTAACATATTATACACAACGCTATAATATATTTTAAACAGGTTTGACACCACACACACAATAATAATCAACTTATAATGAGAGGTAATTTACCACTAAAATATGTTATTATGTTTCAATATATAATTAGGTACCGGTATATAACTTAGTAAATCAAGGGAGATAACGATATATTTACCATTAATTTACCAGTAAAACGTGTTATAATGCTACAATATATAACCAGATATATAACTTAGTAAATCAAACGAGATAACAATATATTTACCAATAATTTACCAGTAAAACATGTTATAATGCTAAAATATATAATAAGATATATAAGTTAGTAAATCAAGCGAGATAACGATATATTTACCATTAATTTACCAGTAAAACATGTTATTTACCATTAATTTACCAGTAAACATGTTATAATGTTACGATATCTAAGTAAAACATACCACAGTAGTTCTCGTCGCTGACATTTGGACAGTCTATAACACCATCACACCACTTCTCCTCCCATATACAGTACGCGTCGTCAGGGATGTTGGTCATCATAGGGGAGATACAGGCCCTCTCGCCAGCGAAACAGGCTGGTAAAGAAATGTTTTAATGCCATCAACAGAGTCATTCGATATATATAATATAGCAATGGCGAGCTCACTTCTAAGAAATTACATGTTAATGGATACCATTATTTGAGTTATTAAGGGACGGCGATTTGGTACCCCAATGTGCAATCCGACCTAACCCCAACTTTCAGTTATAAGCGTCTATACGAAGTCGAACACTAAGACAACTAACTCTAAAGTCCAAATTCGATATTCAAACTATAAGCACTCCGGTCGGAAGACCATATATCAATAAGTTCTCATGAGTAAAGAAATCCCAAAATATCACATCAAAGTTTCTAAAAAGAATTCCATAATATCCGAACAAATTGAAGTTTACAAATCAAATACTGTGGTAAATGAGAAAATAACAGATGTTAACGGGTACCATTATTTGAACAGGCAACCGCTATTTGATATCCCGATGTGCAGTCCGCCTCTGTAGCGTTACACTCCAAAAGAGTCTTTTCAGTCCCATTACAGGAGAACCCGCCAAACACGATTTCATCGTATAGAGATCGGATGGACGCATATTCTCCTTCTCTATAGGTACGGGTCTTTATGCCATGAGGTCTGCAATCGAATAAAAGGAACACATTCGTAATATGCATCTAAAATTATATGTGGCATATATGAGCGAAAAGTTTCAACACTGAATTTGTGCACTGTAAAATTGAAATTTATGCAAAGATACATGCAGAAATCCCTAATCTATTACTAATTACAGTGTGAAAATGTGAAATGAAATTACAGATCACAACGTGACTTTATGGTCTGCCTGGGTACACTCATTTCACTGCACTGTATATGTAATTATAATGATATAATATTTGTACTTTTAATATTAGAAAAAATGCATTGTAAGCATTGTAATTCTCAAAATATGTCACGTACAACTTTAATGTAGCCTGCAATGGTCGAGGTATTTACATCAGAAATGATGTTTAGTGAGTGTTCCGGGTCAGGCATGACGTGTAAAGTTCACGAGCTTACGACCCCAACTGTCCAGAACGATGTCGTCTATGATTGGGTCATAAGGGAACCTACCAATGAAATTTGAGACAGAAGCCTTTTGTACTTCCTGAGAAATAGCGGTAATGATCTCTAACAATTAAAATCAAAGATGGTGGTTTGTCGGCCAACTTGTAGACCGATCGGTCCCGTAATGCAATATGCACGGCTAGGGCACCAGGGGAATTTATGTATGGAATTTGAGACAGATCCCTTGAGTATTTTCTAAGAAATAGCGGTAACAACTTTTAACTATCAAAATCCAAGATGGCGGCCTGGTGGCCATCTTATTAACTGATCGGTCCCAAAATGTAATATGCGAAACCAGGGTTCCTAGGGGAACCTACATATGAAACTTGAGACAAATCCTTAAGGTACTTTATGGGAAATAGCGGTAACAAGAAAAACGGACAGACGGACGGACAGACGGACAGCCTGATTACTATAGGACACCTGCATTTCGATGCAGGGCCTAATAACTTACCCAAATCCAATTTGACGACAGAAAACTTCCGAGTTAGCATCTATCCAATCTGTTTCACAGACGGCCTGGAACGAAGCATTGTTTGATGCTATTTCAATTCTTCCATAACTTTCTGTGTCACCACCAACAATACGGAGTTCGTGGCTAACACTCTCCTCACGAGTGATATTGGGTTCTGTAAAACAATTATGTGGTCAGAAATTTGGTATTAAGTTTTGCATAGTGGGATCACATAACAAAAATCCCGATACCCTGATTGTGAATCAGACAAGGATAATATAATTCTCAATTGAAAGCTTAGGTTTGTTGTTTTGTCAAAACTATATCAGTAAGGATTTCAATTTAAACATTTATTTTTCTACTAATACTTTCTTTGGGGATAAGCTCACAATTGATTTTTTTACCCACACGAAAACAAAGACCTGGAGGAACTTTTCCCGTTCGTTTTTATTTTGGGATATTAAAAGTTTAATATGAGAGACCATTTTGCTTCAAAGACGAAATGTTAGATGATAGGTATATGTCGTTTCTATGGTAACGGTTTCTATTAGATACTGTGTCGTCTGGGATATCATTTCATTCTTACTTGAAGTATATCATCATAATACCGTTATTGTAACAGAAAATATATTGTATTGATAATATCCAACACCTATCAATTATATCAAATATTCTTGGAATTGAACCGAAGATCAATCTTCAGTTCCAACCTGAATAGAATGACGCTTACCTTGAGGACATTCCATGGCAACCAGAACAACAGAATCGATAGACATATCACTGGTAAAGCCGCCTCCATCTTCCCCAACGATAAGTATCTGTCATGAAAAAGGAGTTAGCATTGTAATAACACAAAACAATACTTCTACATTTTCTACATCCAACTCTGTCTTATCACACCTTTAAACATTGTTATAGAACGGCAATGCTCGCCACTCAAATACATCCATTTCAGCTCTTGAAATTTTCGCATCCAACTGGGAATAAGCAGATTGGTTGTTTGGTAGGAAACACTCACATCTTGGTTGCCGGCCGGAATATCAACATGGTCGTAAGTCCATTTTGAACCGCGGTTACCCTCTTTCCTCCAAAGTTCCGTCCTCTCACCGTTCATGTCAGAGTATATGGTCAGACTACCCATTAAACCACCATACATATGATAGTAGAAGTGCAGACAGCTGGAGTTATCTATAATAGACAGAAACAGGATCTGTAGTTACCGAAGCATGGATAACATATGTAAGAAGAGGGACATGTTCATCCTAAACGTTTTGCATATTGCCTGTTATTGCTACGATATGCATAAAAATAGAATGTTCTGAAATGCGTTTTGTCTCTATATTCTATGAGAATCATGGCCGCAACAAGTTCATGTGGTACTATCGATGCAATCGTTATATGATAATTGTTCCAGTTGGGTATTTAATTGTAGTAATATACCTAAAACGTCGTTGACCTAAGGAGTTAGGAGAAGTGCATGGTCATTAATGCCCTTAACATAAATATGAACATGAAATATAAAAAAAAAATATATCTGTTAATTGAGAAAGATGTAGATAGACGTTATGGCTAACATTATAATATCCCTATTGCATGGCACAGGTTTGGAAAGTCTGGTAGTATAAGCTGCCAAAAGAATCAAGGGTCATATAGAAATTTGTTGTTGGTTGAGCTATGATTTTGTGATGGACTCTGACAGTGTAAACATTCCGATAGTGATTGAGACTGTCAGTGTCAGATAGAGACTGGTCCTAAAGACACTGTCAGTTTATTCATACCGATAGAGACTGGTCCTATGGACACGACAGTGTATACATACAGATAGAGACATGTCCTATGGACACTGACAGTGTATACATACAGATAGAGACTGGTCCTATGGACACTGCAGTGTATATATACAGATAGAGACTGGTCCTATGGACACTGACAGTGTATACATACAGATAGAGATTGGTCCTATGGACGCTGCAGTGTATATATACAGATAGAGACTGGTCCTATGGACACTGCAGTGTATACATACAGATAGAGATGGTCCTGGACTGACAGTGTATACATACAGATAGAGACTGGTCCTATGGACACTGACAGTGTATATATACAGATAGAGACTGGTCCTATGGACACTGACAGTGTATACATACAGATAGAGACTGGTCCTATGGACACTGACAGTGTATACATACAGATAGAGACTGGTCCTATGGACACTGACAGTGTATACATACAGATAGAGACTGGTCCTATGGACACTGACAGTGTATACATACAGATAGAGACTGGTCCTATGGACACTGACAGTGTATACATACAGATAGAGACTGGTCCTATGGACACTGACAGTGTATACATACAGATAGAGACTGGTCCTATGGACATTGACAGTGTATACATACAGATAGAGACTGGTCCTATGGACACTGACAGTGTATACATACAGATAGAGACTGGTCCTATGGACACTGACAGTGTATACATACAGATAGAGACTGGTCCTATGGACACTGACAGTGTATACATACAGATAGAGACTGGTCCTATGGACACTGACAGTGTATACATACAGATAGAGACTGGTCCTATGGACACTGACAGTGTATACATACAGATAGAGACTGGTCCTATGGACACTGACAGTGTATACATACAGATAGAGACTGGTCCTATGGACACTGACAGTGTATACATACAGATAGAGACTGGTCCTATGGACACTGACAGTGTATACATACAGATAGAGACTGGTCCTATGGACACTGACAGTGTATACATACAGATAGAGACTGGTCCTATGGACACTGACAGTGTATACATACAGATAGAGACTGGTCCTATGGACACTGACAGTGTATACATACAGATAGAGACTGGTCCTATGGACACTGACAGTGTATACATACAGATAGAGACTGGTCCTATGGACACTGACAGTGTATACATACAGATAGAGACTGGTCCTATGGACACTGACAGTGTATATACATACAGATAGAGACTGGTCCTATGGACACTGACAGTGTATACATACAGATAGAGACTGGTCCTATGGACACTGACAGTGTATACATACAGATAGAGACTGGTCCTATGGACACTGACAGTGTATACATACAGATAGAGACTGGTCCTATGGACACTGACTGTATACATACAGATAGAGACTGGTCCTATGGACACTGACAGTGTATACATACAGATAGAGACTGGTCCTATGGACACTGACAGTGTATACATACAGATAGAGACTGGTCCTATGGACACTGACAGTGTATACATACAGATAGAGACTGGTCCTATGGACACTAACTGTATACATAACAATAGAGACTGGTTCTATGGACACTGACAGTGTATACATACAGATAGAGACTGGTCCTATGGACACTGACAGTGTATACATACAGATAGAGACTGGTCCTATGGACACTGACAGTGTATACATACAGATAGAGACTGGTCCTATGGACACTGACAGTGTATACATACAGATAGAGACTGGTCCTATGGACACTGACTGTGTATATATACAGATAGAGACTGGTCCTATGGACACTGACAGTGTATACATACAGATAGAGACTGGTCCTATGGACACTGACAGTGTATACATACAGATAGAGACATGTCCTATGGACACTGACAGTGTATACATACAGATAGAGACTGGTCCTATGGACACTGACAGTGTATACATACAGATAGAGACTGGTCCTATGGACACTGACAGTGTATACATACAGATAGAGACTGGTCCTATGGACACTGACAGTGTATACATACAGATAGAGACTGGTCCTATGGACACTGACAGTGTATACATACAGATAGAGACTGGTCCTATGGACACTGACAGTGTATACATACAGATAGAGACTGGTCCTATGGACACTGACAGTGTATACATACAGATAGAGACTGGTCCTATGGACACTGACAGTGTATACATACAGATAGAGACTGGTCCTATGGACACTGACTGTGTATACATACAGATAGAGACTGGTCCTATGGACACTGACTGTGTATACATACAGATAGAGACTGGTCCTATGGACACTGACAGTGTATACATACAGATAGAGACTGGTCCTATGGACACTGACAGTGTATACATACAGATAGAGACTGGTCCTATGGACACTGACAGTGTATACATACAGATAGAGACTGGTCCTATGGACACTGACAGTGTATACATACAGATAGAGACTGGTCCTATGGACACTGACAGTGTATACATACAGATAGAGACTGGTCCTATGGACACTGACAGTGTATACATACAGATAGAGACTGGTCCTATGGACACTGACAGTGTATACATACAGATAGAGACTGGTCCTATGGACACTGACAGTGTATACATACAGATAGAGACTGGTCCTATGGACACTGACAGTGTATACATACAGATAGAGACTGGTCCTATGGACACTGACAGTGTATACATACAGATAGAGACTGGTCCTATGGACACTGACAGTGTATACATACAGATAGAGACTGGTCCTATGGACACTGACTGTGTATACATACAGATAGAGACTGGTCCTATGGACACTGACAGTGTATATATACAGATAGAGACTGGTCCTATGGACACTGACTGTGTATACATACAGATAGAGACTGGTCCTATGGACACTGACAGTGTATACATACAGATAGAGACTGGTCCTATGGACACTGACAGTGTATACATACAGATAGAGACTGGTCCTATGGACACTGACAGTGTATACATACAGATAGAGACTGGTCCTATGGACACTGACAGTGTATACATACAGATAGAGACTGGTCCTATGGACACTGACAGTGTATACATACAGATAGAGACTGGTCCTATGGACACTGACAGTGTATACATACAGATAGAGACTGGTCCTATGGACACTGACAGTGTATACATACAGATAGAGACATGTCCTATGGACACTGACAGTGTATACATACAGATAGAGACTGGTCCTATGGACACTGACAGTGTATACATACAGATAGAGACATGTCCTATGGACACTGACTGTGTATACATACAGATAGAGACTGGTCCTATGGACACTGACAGTGTATACATACAGATAGAGACTGGTCCTATGGACACTGACTGTGTATACATACAGATAGAGACTGGTCCTATGGACACTGACAGTGTATACATACAGATAGAGACTGGTCCTATGGACACTGACAGTGTATACATACAGATAGAGACTGGTCCTATGGACACTGACTGTGTATACATACAGATAGAGACTGGTCCTATGGACACTGACAGTGTATACATACAGATAGAGACTGGTCCTATGGACACTGACAGTGTATACATACAGATAGAGACTGGTCCTATGGACACTGACAGTGTATACATACAGATAGAGACTGGTCCTATGGACACTGACAGTGTATACATACAGATAGAGACTGGTCCTATGGACACTGACAGTGTATACATACAGATAGAGACTGGTCCTATGGACACTGACAGTGTATACATACAGATAGAGACTGGTCCTATGGACACTGACAGTGTATACATACAGATAGAGACTGGTCCTATGGACACTGACTGTGTATACATACAGATAGAGACTGGTCCTATGGACACTGACAGTGTATACATACAGATAGAGACTGGTCCTATGGACACTGACAGTGTATACATACAGATAGAGACTGGTCCTATGGACACTGACAGTGTATACATACAGATAGAGACTGGTCCTATGGACACTGACAGTGTATACATACAGATAGAGACTGGTCCTATGGACACTGACAGTGTATACATACAGATAGAGACTGGTCCTATGGACACTGACAGTGTATACATACAGATAGAGACTGGTCCTATGGACACTGACAGTGTATACATACAGATAGAGACTGGTCCTATGGACACTGACATGTGTATACATACAGATAGAGACTGGTCCTATGGACACTGACAGTGTATACATACAGATAGAGACTGGTCCTATGGACACTGACAGTGTATACATACAGATAGAGACTGGTCCTATGGACACTGACAGTGTATACATACAGATAGAGACTGGTCCTATGGACACTGACAGTGTATACATACAGATAGAGACTGGTCCTATGGACACTGACAGTGTATACATACAGATAGAGACTGGTCCTATGGACACTGACAGTGTATACATACAGATAGAGACTGGTCCTATGGACACTGACAGTGTATACATACAGATAGAGACTGGTCCTATGGACACTGACAGTGTATACATACAGATAGAGACTGGTCCTATGGACACTGACAGTGTATACATACAGATAGAGACTGGTCCTATGGACACTGACTGTGTATACATACAGATAGAGACTGGTCCTATGGACACTGACAGTGTATACATACAGATAGAGACTGGTCCTATGGACACTGACAGTGTATACATACAGATAGAGACTGGTCCTATGGACACTGACAGTGTATACATACAGATAGAGACTGGTCCTATGGACACTGACAGTGTATACATACAGATAGAGACTGGTCCTATGGACACTGACAGTGTATACATACAGATAGAGACTGGTCCTATGGACACTGACAGTGTATACATACAGATAGAGACTGGTCCTATGGACACTGACAGTGTATACATACAGATAGAGACTGGTCCTATGGACACTGACAGTGTATACATACAGATAGAGACTGGTCCTATGGACACTGACAGTGTATACATACAGATAGAGACTGGTCCTATGGACACTGACAGTGTATACATACAGATAGAGACTGGTCCTATGGACACTGACAGTGTATACATACAGATAGAGACTGGTCCTATGGACACTGACAGTGTATACATACAGATAGAGACTGGTCCTATGGACACTGACAGTGTATACATACAGATAGAGACTGGTCCTATGGACACTGACAGTGTATACATACAGATAGAGACTGGTCCTATGGACACTGACAGTGTATACATACAGATAGAGACTGGTCCTATGGACACTGACAGTGTATACATACAGATAGAGACTGGTCCTATGGACACTGACAGTGTATACATACAGATAGAGACTGGTCCTATGGACACTGACAGTGTATACATACAGATAGAGACTGGTCCTATGGACACTGACTGTGTATACATACAGATAGAGACTGGTCCTATGGACACTGACAGTGTATACATACAGATAGAGACTGGTCCTATGGACACTGACAGTGTATACATACAGATAGAGACTGGTCCTATGGACACTGACAGTGTATACATACAGATAGAGACTGGTCCTATGGACACTGACTGTGTATACATACAGATAGAGACTGGTCCTATGGACACTGACTGTGTATACATACCGATAGAGACTGGTCCTATGGACACTGACTGTGTATACATACCGATAGAGACTGGTCCTATGGACACTGACTGTGTATACATACAGATAGAGACTGGTCCTATGGACACTGACAGTGTATACATACAGATAGAGACTGGTCCTATGGACACTGACTGTGTATACATACAGATAGAGACTGGTCCTATGGACACTGACAGTGTATACATACAGATAGAGACTGGTCCTATGGACACTGACTGTGTATACATACAGATAGAGACTGGTCCTATGGACACTGACTGTGTATACATACAGATAGAGACTGGTCCTATGGACACTGACAGTGTATACATACAGATAGAGACTATGGTCCTATGGACATACTAGAGACAGTGACACTGACATATACATACAGATAGAGACTGGTCCTATGGACACTGACAGTGTATACATACAGATAGAGACTGGTCCTATGGACACTGACAGTGTATACATACAGATAGAGACTGGTCCTATGGACACTGACAGTGTATACATACAGATAGAGACTGGTCCTATGGACACTGACAGTGTATACATACAGATAGAGACTGGTCCTATGGACACTGACAGTGTATACATACAGATAGAGACTGGTCCTATGGACACTGACAGTGTATACATACAGATAGAGACTGGTCCTATGGACACTGACAGTGTATACATACAGATAGAGACTGGTCCTATGGACACTGACAGTGTATACATACAGATAGAGACTGGTCCTATGGACACTGACAGTGTATACATACAGATAGAGACTGGTCATGGCCATATGGACACTGACAGTGTATACATACAGATAGAGACTGGTCCTATGGACACTGACAGTGTATACATACAGATAGAGACTGGTCCTATGGACACTGACAGTGTATACATACAGATAGAGACTGGTCCTATGGACACTGACAGTGTATACATACAGATAGAGACTGGTCCTATGGACACTGACAGTGTATACATACAGATAGAGACTGGTCCTATGGACACTGACAGTGTATACATACAGATAGAGACTGGTCCTATGGACACTGACAGTGTATATGTATACATACAGATAGAGACTGGTCCTATGGACACTGACAGTGTATACATACAGATAGAGACTGGTCCTATGGACACTGACAGTGTATACATACAGATAGAGACTGGTCCTATGGACACTGACAGTGTATACATACAGATAGAGACTGGTCCTATGGACACTGACAGTGTATACATACAGATAGAGACTGGTCCTATGGACACTGACAGTGTATACATACAGATAGAGACTGGTCCTATGGACACTGACAGTGTATACATACAGATAGAGACTGGTCCTATGGACACTGACGTGTATACATACAGATAGAGACGGTCCTATGGACACTGACAGTGTATACATACAGATAGAGACTGGTCCTATGGACACTGACAGTGTATACATACAGATAGAGACTGGTCCTATGGACACTGACTGTGTATATACATACAGATAGAGACTGGTCCTATGGACACTGACAGTGTATACATACAGATAGAGACTGGTCCTATGGACACTGACAGTGTATACATACAGATAGAGACTGGTCCTATGGACACTGACAGTGTATACATACAGATAGAGACTGGTCCTATGGACACTGACAGTGTATACATACAGATAGAGACTGGTCCTATGGACACTGACGTGTATACATACAGATAAGACTGGTCCTATGGACACTGACAGTGTATACATACAGATAGAGACTGGTCCTATGGACACTGACAGTGTATACATACAGATAGAGACTGGTCCTATGGACACTGACTGTGTATACATACAGATAGAGATTGGTCCTATGGACACACTGACAGTGTATACATACAGATAGAGACTGGTCCTATGGACACTGACAGTGTATACATACAGATAGAGACTGGTCCTATGGACACTGACAGTGTATACATACAGATAGAGACTGGTCCTATGGACACTGACAGTGTATACATACAGATAGAGATTGGTCCTATGGACACTGACAGTGTATACATACAGATAGAGACTGGTCCTATGGACACTGACAGTGTATACATACAGATAGAGACTGGTCCTATGGACACTGACAGTGTATACATACAGATAGAGACTGGTCCTATGGACACTGACAGTGTATACATACAGATAGAGACTGGTCCTATGGACACTGACAGTGTATACATACAGATAGAGACTGGTCCTATGGACACTGACAGTGTATACATACAGATAGAGACTGGTCCTATGGACACTGACAGTGTATACATACAGATAGAGACTGGTCCTATGGACACTGACAGTGTATACATACAGATAGAGACTGGTCCTATGGACACTGACAGTGTATACATACAGATAGAGACTGGTCCTATGGACACTGACAGTGTATACATACAGATAGAGACTGGTCCTATGGACACTGACAGTGTATACATACAGATAGAGACTGGTCCTATGGACACTGACAGTGTATACATACAGATAGAGACTGGTCCTATGGACACTGACAGTGTATACATACAGATAGAGACTGGTCCTATGGACACTGACAGTGTATACATACAGATAGAGACTGGTCCTATGGACATTGACAGTGTATACATACAGATAGAGACTGGTCCTATGGACACTGACAGTGTATACATACAGATAGAGACTGGTCCTATGGACACTGACAGTGTATACATACAGATAGAGACTGGTCCTATGGACACTGACAGTGTATACATACAGATAGAGACTGGTCCTATGGACACTGACTGTGTATACATACAGATAGAGACTGGTCCTATGGACACTGACAGTGTATACATACAGATAGAGACTGGTCCTATGGACACTGACAGTGTATACATACAGATAGAGACTGGTCCTATGGACACTGACTGTGTATACATACAGATAGAGATTGGTCCTATGGACACTGACTGTGTATACATACAGATAGAGACTGGTCCTATGGACACTGACAGTGTATACATACAGATAGAGACTGGTCCTATGGACACTGACAGTGTATACATACAGATAGAGACTGGTCCTATGGACACTGACAATGTATACATACAGATAGAGACTGGTCCTATGGACACTGACAATGTATACATACAGATAGAGACTGGTCCTATGGACACTGACAATGTATACATACAGATAGAGACTGGTCCTATGGACACTGACAGTGTATACATACAGATAGAGACTGGTCCTATGGACACTGACAGTGTATACATACAGATAGAGACTGGTCCTATGGACACTGACAGTGTATACATACAGATAGAGACTGGTCCTATGGACACTGACAGTGTATACATACAGATAGAGACTGGTCCTATGGACACTGACAGCTTATACATACAGATAGAGACTGGTCCTATGGACACTGACTGTGTATACATACAGATAGAGACTGGTCCTATGGACATTGACAGTGTATACATACCAATAGTGACATTTCCTGTGTGTAGGATAGCCCTGTCGAACTCTGAAACATCATAGCTGGTCTCGTAGTACATGAACCAGATTCCTTCTGCAGCAATTATAGGGCCAGTCCCAGTGGAGGGAGTGGATTTCTATGGAAGAAAAACATACACAGTAATCACCATTCAGGGATAATGTACCGATCCACCCCGATAGGATGTAGACATGTGGAGTCTAAAACGTGTAAAGTTACGTAGTGGGGGTGGGGGCTGGGGGGTGATGAAGGGTTGGGATGGAAGGTGGTCGGGGTTAGAGGAGGTGGATAAACGCTTATTATGCGAAGGCTGTATGATCACGAAAATTAACCCCGTGCGTAATACTTTTAATGTCTAGAAGTGGACCTTTGGTAAACATAACATCATTGTGAAAATTTTATGCATCGAAATCGGGAAATTAAGCACTCTTTGTTTGGTTTTGGTTTATTATTTTAACGTCCTCTTAACAGCCAGACTTATTTTGTTGCCAGGTTTGTTGGTGAAGAAAAGCCAGAGTATCCGGAGAAAAACCACAGACAGGGGTCAGTACCTGGCAACTGCCCCACATTGGATTTGAACCTGCATCACAGAGATGGAGGGCTTGTGGTAATATATATCGGGACATCTTAATCACTCGGCCATCGCGACCCCATTAAGCACTCGGGAAACTATCCATGTTTATAGTTTCAAGTGATAGCAAGATAATCAATTTCCGAAATGTTCTATTGGTTTGTTTATTTAATATTTATTAATTTTGGATGTTTCTAGAATTAAGAAGGTTCTTTGATATTCTCGAAGGTTAGATTTAGCTGTATATACAATATATATAACCAGGGCTATAATTAGAAGACAGATGAGTAATAATTTAAAGGCGGGATGCAAAATCTGTCCACAATCCGATTTCTTTCATATTGGTATAGTTACATAACTATGTGATGTGTGTGTTTGTGTGTGTGTGTGAGGGTTAGGTGTGTGTGTGTGTGTGTGTGTGTGTGTGTGTGTGTGTGTGAGGAGTGTGTGTGTGGTGTGTGTGTGTGTGTGTGTGTGTGTGTGTGTGTGTGTGTGTGTGTGTGTGTGTGTGTGTGTGTGTGTGTGTGGTGTGGTGTGTGTGTGTGTGTGTGAGTGGTGTGTGTGGGTGTGTGTGTGTGTGTGGGTAGGGTAGGTGTTGTGTGTGTGTGTGTGTGTGTGTGTGTGTGTGTGAGAGAGAGAGAATGTATGGGTGAGGGTTAGGGTGTGTGTGTGTTTATCTCCTAAGCCCCTTTTTTAAATGCATAAAGGGCCTGGAATGAAGTTTTTTAAGACTAATCTGTATGGCAAGGTGAACCCTAGTCCGCTAAACCTGACTATGTTATTAGTCTTTTTTAATTTGTTTTTTTACAAATGTGTGAAATAGAAGGGTCTCGGAAGTATTTCATTGTGCAGATTTGTTAAATTTCATAAATGGGATGTAACATGAGGGCAGTGGAGTACATAAGATCCCAATGAATAGATATGTGTACATTTTCCCGGCATTGCATGGACGGTACGTTAGAAATATACCGTTGACGTAGCGTAGGCCAAATCTGTTCTACGATTTCACATTTTTAAGAGGTACCGCGAGCTGACTATATATTAGGCAAAAAAAAAAATAAAAATAAAAAAGGATAATAATTTAGTCAGGTTTAGCGGACTAGGTGAACCCCTATGTCCACATTTTACTATAAAAACATGTCATATGTTTAAGAGTGTAGCTGATCTTATTGTACAGCATGTCACACGAATCGTGGTTATTGGATATTTCATTATCATACATTTCTTTTGCGATTATAAAAAAACATAACCCACTTGTGTGGAATAATTTGACGGATCGCGAGCTGTCAATCAAAACGCATGTGAATTTGCATTTTGTCTTGTGTATGCTGCGACATTTACTACGAGACTGAACAGAAACAGAGGCGTGACTATGTACTGCCCGGCGGCCTGTCAACTCTATAACCTATAAAGTACGTCAATCTTACATTATATCGAGTCCAATTCCAGTCATCCTCATCACTTTGCATTAACCAACAGGCCTCATCTTTTTCCTTTTCAAACATGCATTCAAAGGTACCTGGTAAGAAACAAATCTGTATGGTAAATGTCTTTCAAAAGCGTAACACATAGGGTCATTTCATATAGCTTTTGTTGATTTAAGTATGCACTTTAATACCTTGCTCCTACACCCTCTTTTATTCATCACCAAGCTATATTACCCTTTTTCATAAAAGAAACTTGAACACGTGATAACCTTTGGTTTCTTTGTTAAAAGGCTCCACTTTATCTTAAGCGGTAGCAGTATGGTATAAGCTAAAGTATATGCTTAGTTTTACATTGAATATTCGCTGGGTAACTGTTTTGTCTGCTTACGGTATTCTGTTGGAATGTCATCTCGTACGATAGTAAACATATCGTCCGAGCCATCAGGACAGTCTCTAACCCCATCTCTCTCCATGTTAGAAGGGATACAGAAGTCGCCAGACGCGCATAGGAAACTGTTTTCGAGACATCTCACTGTAAAACGAATGTAGCTCAAATAAATAGGTATGTTATGCCTCAGTAACAATAAGCGATTAAAGCGAGGAAGGTCCTTAATATCAGATAAAATAGCTTGTATTCGTCTTAAGCTGTTGAGACACTTTATCTGAATGGACAAAAAGCCGCACAGAGTGACTGTATTTCATCACTCTCCTGATTAATCATATAGAACAAAATCACAGTTAAAATGTGCCATAACTGTGCCAGAACTTTGACAAATCTCTTATTAACACTAAAATCACTTATTAACACTAAAATCACTTATTAACACTAAAATCACTTATTAACACTAAAATCATGTAAAATAAAATTATAGACCATATCTTCGCCTCATGGTCTGACCGCTTGTACTCATTTTACTGTCAACAAATTTTAATTTCAGCTCTTATTTGTACGTGATTGATTCGTTTGGCCCGCTCTTAAGGCCCCAGATGACCAGCCTAATTTTATATGACCATTCCAAAAGTAAGATATCTGCCAAAATTGTTTAAATTCCACCAGCTGTTTTCAAGACAAAAATTTGGCGTTTACGGACGGACATCAATCAGCACGATATGGACCGGGTAAGTGCCTTAATAGCTGAAGGGAGGAGGGGTACCTGAGATGAAACATTGTTGCCAGTGTGTTTAAGTGATAGCTACTTGTTCAACTTTACTAAATTGTTTTAAAGAGTTGAGAATAAAAGAAATATATTGGCATCTACATGTTGTACCTCGATTCTATACATAGCTGGGTCCAATTTGTCGGAACAAAAGTGTCGACTAATGTCAAAACTTAATTTTTTCTCCTTAACTTTATGAAACGTTTTGACTTATGTCAGTTTTTGACTTAATTTTGTTTTGAGAAATTGGGGCCAGAAATAGCGAGAACTATCTACTTACCTTTTTTTTCACACGTGCCCGGTGAGGTAAGATTTACATCATCTATGGCAAGGCTACCTGGGACAAACTTTATGTTACTCCCATAGAAATCAAACAGTACGCTGACGTTGGTCTCCCCTGTTAAATTCCATACTGACAAGTCCAGTGGGATCTGTGCGAACACCCATTGATCCCGCATGATTTGTTTGCCATTGTCAATTATTAAAGGCCATTCAGTATCGTTCACATGAAGAGAGACGTGCAATTCAGCAGCAATGCCTTCCTCCATGTTATAGTAAAGTGACAGACAACCGTCTCCGCTGATGGATTCCACTGGTGACTCAAGGCGATGTCGAGTTCGGGAATATGGAGACTCGAAGTACATATAGTGGCCTTTTAGAAATAAAATTTTGAATATAAACAGCGAGGTAACAATCATCTTGATTATGTAATGTTAATTCATTTTTCTGCAAGACATGAGTTAGTGAGATAGTTCATTCACTAATAACATTTATCAAAGAACTCACGGTCAGACAAAAAAGACAATTGGGCAATGGGTCCGAATTGCTCGCCTGCTATCTAGTAATCATGGTGCATACTTGATACAGAATAGAGTCAATAAAAATTGATATGAATGACCCAGGTAACATGAGATGACTAGACCTCTTGGTTTTTGATAAGAAGCTGTTAAGCCTATCTAACACCTGTGACCTTGCATAAAATTCATGGTCATTCATTTAAACAAAATGTATAGCCCTTCATCCCTGCATTACACAGACTCAATATCAGGTCTCCAGGCCTCTGGTTATTGAAAAGAAATCTTTTTAATAAGAAGCTGTTAAGCCTATCTAACACCTGTGACCTTGCATAAAATTCATGGTCATTCATTTAAACAAAATGCCCATCGTCCAAGCATGACAGGCCAAACTTCAGGACTCTAGGTCTCCAGTTTTTGGATAAAAAGTTGTTAAATAGAAAAGTTGACGACGGACACCTCTTCACAGCATAAGCTACATTATATAACACACTTATTTGCCCTTTTGGATATATTTTCACCGACGGAAATGTTTTGAAAATGCACATTGAAAGGAAAAAGGGTCCTCCTTGACATTTTTGGTACTTCGTTTAAGAGGTTTTTTTTTCCAATGGGCCCGAATCACGCACCTGCTATCTGGTAATCATGCATGGTTCATACTTAACAACAAGAGGCCCATGGCCCTTAACGGTCATCTGACTCATGGCACAAAACAACAAAGTCACAGTATAAATTTTTGGCTAACGATTAATGCAAACAATACAGGGAACTCCTTAGTTGAATATGTAAGTTTCTGAAATAGGTAAATGTCATTCGTCGAACAAACTTGGTAGCCCTTCATCCATATATGGTTGTAGCCCATCCAAGGATTAAGGAGGAGTAGGATGTTAAAGCTAAAATTAAGAATTTTGCCCTTTCGGGGCCCCACCCCTCAGCCCCTAGGGGTCGAACCAGGCTCATTTATATAAAATATGATTGTCCGTCCCCAATGATGTTTCACACCAAATACTGGATGAAATCCATCAATGGATGAAGGAGGAGTAGGTTTTTAAAGCTAAAATTAAGAAAATTTGCCCTTGTGGGGCCCCACTCCTCAGCCCCTAGGAGTTGGACCAGGCTCATTTATGTAAAATATGATTGCCTTGGCCAATGATGTTTCAAACAAAATTTGGTTGAAATCTGCTTAGCGGTTAAGGAAGAGTAGCGTTTTAAAGGGAAAAGTTTACGCACGACGGATGGCGAACGGCGGACGACGACGGACACATCACGATGACTATAGGTCACCCTGACCCTTCGGGTCAGGCCCCGATTTCTCGAAACAAATATTGCAATTAATGACTGAAGTCAGTTGTTGACTTAAGTCTGTTTCAAGAAATCGGGGCCTGATGGCCTATAAAGGAGAGTGAATAAGAATTTATATCATGCCTAAGCACATTAGAGGTCCCTTTGCCTCTTGATTATTAAAATAAATATAAATATAAATTTAAATATTTTAGCCTATTTGGCCCCTGTGACCTTGAACGAAGGTCAAGGTCATTCGTTTGAACAAACTTGATAGCCTTTGATCCCAGCATAACACAGGCCCACTATCAGGTCCCTGGGACTTTTGGTTATTAAGGAGAAATCTTTTAAAGATTTTAGCCTATTTGGCCCATGTGACCTTGAATGAAGGTGAAGGTCATTCATTTGAACAAACTTTGTCTAAGCCCTTCACCCCATCATGTTTCAAGCCCAATATTAGGTCTCTAGGCATCATGGCCATCAGTAAGTAGTCATTTAAATATTCTAGCCTATTTGACCTCTGTGACCTTGAACGAAGGTCAAGGTCATTCATTTGAACAAACTTGGTAGCCCTTTATACCAGCATGTCACATGCCAAATATCAAGTATCTAGGTCTCTTGGTTATTAAGGAGAAGTCATTTAAATATTTTAGCCTATTTGACCCCTGTGACCTTGAATGAAAGTCAAAGTCATTCATTTGAACAAACTTTGTAGCGCTTCATCCCAAAATGTCACATGCCCAATATCACCTGTCTAGCCCTCTTGGTTATAAAGAAGAAGTCGTTTAACAATTTAGCCTATTTGGCCCCTGTGACCTTCGATGAAGGTCAAGGTCATTCATTTGAACAAACTTGCTGTAGATAAGTGTTAAATGGTGAATTCATTATAAGGAGGAAAACTCGATCTGGTATATACATGTATACAGAAATTCTGTAGACGTGTTTAATTCTATCGAGTTTAAATCTATAGAGGATTAAATTCTCTTCATATTTGTTGTGTGGGATTTTTTCGTAATTTGGATTAAAAAATAATGGAATATTCCGCCAGGTTGTGTGTTGTGTTTTCAACATAATTATGGGATTATGCCCGGAGACATACTCACCCTTATTGTGTAACTCTCCCATAAGTTACCTTTTACTGCCTTATAAGTGACTGTCTTACATTAGAGTCACATATAAGACAGTAAAAGGTAACGTATAGGACAGTTTCAGGTAATCGTCCGATAATCCAGGATTTTAAGAAGAAGTCAACAATAGATGACCTCACAACTATGTTTTAATATGAGTTACACAACAATGTGTCGTTGGTGTGAAGCTGGTATGTTCAGATCAAGCAGGGTTGCATAATGACATGACGACATTCACAATTATCATTTCTTAACACAGTTAATTTTAACTTGAAAATATATCATGTTAAGAACATTTTAAAAGCGTAAAATATATCGTAAAACTCATCTCAGCCATTCTAATTTTTCTCCAGGAGAGACCCCTGGACTCCCCAAACAAAAACATCTCGCATCTTTGGCGCTAGCAAATTCATCAAAATGCAACAGATAATAATAATAATAAAAAAGGAGGACCTTTGCCTCAATTACATTTTATCTTCCGACGCCGCTGTGTAACGTCATATTTTTTAGAAGAAAACGTCGTAATTTGCGCTCACAAAATTATGACATCACAACCGATACCTACACTAAAGCCAGATAGTGTGCACAGATTTTTCTATCCCATTCTGACAGTATCAGTACGTATTGCGGTACCTGAAAAGTTTTTGTGTGTTTCATTTCCATAGAAGGTGTGGTCCTGGTCCGGGAGGTGAAGCGCATGGCCCTGTTTGCGGATCACACGGCTTGCGTCACTTACTGTGTACCCACAGATAAAAGGGTGCTCGAAATCACAGCTGATGGAAGTATCTGTCAAAAAAATCATAACATTAACGTACGATCTCCTCTGTTTTTATGACTAAAGGAAAAAACAATGTAACCAGATTCAATTGTATCTGTCAAATATTCGATAACACAATAGCGTATTTCCACCCATGTTATAACAAAAGAAATCGATGTAACCGCATTCGACTGTAAATATCAAACTGTATCTTGATCAGCGTGTGCCAGTAATTCTACTTATAAGAGTAAGAAATGTAACATACATATACCTACAGTTTGATTTATAACTTAAATACACGTGTACGTTAATCTATAAATTACATACACGTGTACTTTCATTTATAACTTACATACACGTGTATGTTGAACTAAAACTTTCATACACGTGTGCATTGATCAATAACTTACATACATGTGTACTTTTATCCATAACTTACATACATGTGTGCATTGATCTATAACTTACTATATAACTTACATAACGTGTACTTTTATCTCATATAACTTACATACACGTGTGCATTGATCTATAACTTACATACACGTGTATGTTGATCTATAACTTACTTACACGTGATGCTTGATCTATAACTTACATACACGTGTGCATTGATTATAACTTACATACACATTGTGTTTATGTTGTTGATCTATAACTTACATACACGTGTGCATTGATCTATAACTATACATTACATACACGTGTATGTTGATCGATAAATTACATACACGTGTATGTTGATCTATAACTTACATACACGTGTGCATTGATCTATAACTTACATACACGTGTGCATTGATCTAATTTCATAGTTATTGATTATACTATCATGTGCATTGATCTATAACTTTATTACATACACTGTATACACTGTGCATTGATCTATAACTTACATACACGTATCAAATATGTTACTTTACTATACATAACATGCATTGATCTATAACTTACATACACGTGTATGTTATCGATAACTTACATACACGTGTATGTTGAATTATAACTTACATACACGTGTGCATTGATCTATAACTTACATACACGTGTGCATTGATCTATAACTTACATACACGTGTATGTTGATCGATAAATTACATACACGTGTGCATTGATCTATAACTTACATACACGTGTATGTTGATCTATAACTTACATACACGTGTATGTTGATCTATAACTTACATACACGTGTGCATTGATCTATAACTTACATACACGTGTATGTTGATCGATAAATTACATACACGTGTGCATTGATCTATAACTTACATACACGTGTGCATTGATCTATAACTTACATACACGTGTATGTTGATCTATAACTTACATACACGTGTATGTTGATCTATAAATTACATACACGTGTGCATTGATCTATAACTTACATACACGTGTGCATTGATCTATAACTTACATACACGTGTATGTTGATCTATTACTTACATACACGTGTATGTTGATCTATAACTTACATACACGTGTGCATTTATATATATCTTTCACACATGTGTGCTTTAATCTATAATTACATACACACGTGTGCATTGTTCTATAACTTACATACACCTACTTACCACACATCTCATCCGAACCATCTTCACAGTCCACAACTCCATCACAATGAGCTGACTTAGGTATACAGATACCACTGACATTACAGTAAAACCCACCATCAACACAATCTATAACATAAACAAGATTATAAAACATAGGCCCACAAAACGTTAATTTATATTTTATAAATTTAGATACATCATGTGGTCTTTTGTGGCCCCCAAATCCGCTATTTTTAAGCCCATAAAACGTTAATTTATATTTTATAAATTTAGACACATCATGGGATTTTTAGAACAATGGCATATTTCAACATCTTATATTGATTACATTTTCAATCAAAAACAGTTTCCAATAACAATGTCATTGTTTTTTTTTAAACAACAGCATATTTCAACATCTCATTTTAATACATTTCAACTTCTCATTTTGATACATTTTCAACAAAAAACTTTTTCCGAAAACAATGTCATGGGGTTTTAAAGAACAACTGCATATTTCAACATCTTATAATGATACACTTAAAAAACAGAAAAAAAAAGTTTTCTGATAAGAATATCACAGGGTTTTATATACGTAATAGAAACATAATGGGCACGAGTGATGTATCGGATATATTACACGAGTTCGTAGGACGAGTGTGATATATCCGATACGTCAGGAGTTCCAATCGTGTATCTTTTTTATCCAAAGACAGCCGAGGTTTTGACTCCACGTGCAGAGGGGTGGATGAGTTTTTAAATGAGGAGACGGACAAAAGATTTGGTGCCCAAGTCACTGAAACCGATATAAAAACCTACAGCGGATACAACAAACAAAAACACAAGTAGGAATACATCCTGGGGTTTCCGAGTTTTTGAAGAATGGCGGACCCTCCATAATATCAAGAGAATGGGAACTATAGAACAGTTCCCAGATATCCTCACATGTACAACTAACGAATTGGATCATGTGTTTTTGTGTTTCGTGGTTGAAGCATGTAGAGCGGATGGCTCTTCCTATCCACCAAGGACCTTGTATCAACTGCCATCGGCTTTATTAAGGTATATGGGAGAAAACGGCGTAACGGATTTCTGGATGCTAAGGATGGTTGTTTTATGAACTTCAGGAAAACTCAGGACGCTAGGATGAAACAATTGGCAAGCGAGGGCATCGGTGTATCGCTGAAACAAGCTGATCCCATCACCCCGGAACAGGACAATGCATTATGGGAGTCGGACAATCTTGGAAAAGCTAGTTCGCAAGCTATAATCCACACGTTATTCTACTACAACTGCAAATTATTTGGATTGCGTGGGCACGACGACCACAGGAATCTACAGACTTCTTATTTCCATAGTGAGGTGACTAGTGAAGGGTAAACATTATAGAATTCCAAGTACATACCAGCAAAAATTTTACTAGAGGATTGCACCAAAGGAAAATTTTAGCTAAAAGTATTCGACATTTTTCTGAGTGCGGGCATTCCAGTAGGCTATATGATATTTACACGGGGTACCTACATAGTGTTGGACAGGGACCGTTCTATCGGAGACCACTTGAAGGTTGCAAATTTGGAACACAGCCGATCGGAATTAATAAATTGTACTCAATTATGAAAAATATGTGCAAGAATGCCGGATTCGAGGGAAACTTTTCCAACCACTCAGGGAAGAGAACAAGTGCAAAGTCCCTTTATCATGTCCGTAAGTCTGAATCTATAGTGTTTAAAAATATGAATCACAAAAATGTATGCAATTAATATTATGTGTATTATCTGTAAAACAAAATACGAACATGTACATCGCATATATTTGCATATAAGTGCATACGTAAAAAATAGATTAAAATTCGTCAGTTCTTGATTTAAAAAAAAATCTTGATTGAAAATGACAAAAATGGATTTATTCACATTACAATTTTGCACGGTGCACAAAATTCATTTTCTATTTTGGTTAGGTTTTGATGAACAGATGATCATGGAAAGGACATGACACCGGAGCACTGCTGTTCTTGCTTATAAGAGACCGTCGGAGCACCAACAGGTCGAAATAAGCCGGGCACTAGAGTGTTGAAAAAGCGATGTCAAAAAGGTAAAAACGGAAGCAAAATATCCGGAAATCAAAAAGGTAAAGACGGAAACAAAAGACTCGGAAAACAAGGAAAATGACGGATTCCTAGTGCTAGTGCTCAGTACCAGTTTAACAATTGCAACGTGACTTTCTATTGCAAAAGTTAATGGAGAGCTCTCATGCATTTATAATGTACAGGACTTTTAACTCAACATGTAGAGGTAACATACTAGATTGATAGGACTTTTAATTTCTAATAACGCGTGCAGCGTTCCGTCACAAAGGTTCAAAGGAACTTGTTCAATTGAGAAAAACACTGTTTTTTTGTTCAATTACACTGAAAATGTGATTAAATCTATGCATATTGTTCAGTATCTTTGTTGATTTGTCACGCCCAGTTTAAAAATTGGCTCCGCCTACAAACGGTGGCATGAAACAATCAGAAAAGCCATGTGATATTTTAGATATCATACATGTGATATCACATATGTGTTATCTAAAATATAGCATGGTATGCAACATATCGTCTATAAAAGATAAAGGAAAAACCAAGGCATCATTGGATAATACCTAGATATGCTGAAAACATAGCATGACATGATTCCCCAGTATGTCGTTATAAATACAAAGACGGTTAGGATTGGTCGTCTCGGAACAAGATTTGTTTTTGTTTAGTATCATATGTGAATAAGGTCATGGTGACTTGCCTGTGAGTTCGCTTCAGGAACAACGGTTACTTTCCTCTCCAAAACCCCTTGTAAAATTAGAGTAGGGTCATTGATTGTAATTTACATAACTTGTTTTGGGAATGCAAATTGAGAATGTGCCAGGCTGATTTGGATGAAACCCACCACTGACTTACCGTCAGCACCTAGAATATGCCCGCCATAGTAACATAAAACTGAAATAATGATAACTACCTATGACATCAGGACAGTATCCTGAAGTCAGTTGAATACTATCCAGTCCAAAGAAGTGATAATCGCTGTCTGGTCTTGGTTGAACTGTAAATGTCGCCTCAAAGTCGTCTGCAGCCATCACACTAAACTGTGCCACAAATAAACATAAGACATCATGAATACTCGCACACTTGTATGACCTTTTGACTCGTTAACTTATCCATTGTGACATTATAAATTTCAAAAAATGAGCCAAGTGGTTTTTTATTGACATGTTTCAAACACCACAAAATAAATATTACAAACCAATAAGACTCTGACGAGATACACGACCTATAATATACACGTATTCCCTTATAACTAAGACCCAAGTCAGGGTAATCTGAAATCTATGCAGTTTATTTTACTTTCTGTGTCTCATTTCCTCATTTCTCATTTTTTCATGTCTCTGTGCAAAAATCTATCTTATGGCATGCTCTTGTCTATTCAAATAATGTTAGGATTATGGATGTACTACCAGTGCGCATTCCTTTTTAGAACAGATTGATACTGATTTACCTGTCCTTAGTTTTCGAACAGATGAAGCTTACTTACCTGCTCTTAGTTTTGAACAGATGAAGCTGACTTACCTGCTCTTATCTTTTTGAACAGATGAAGCTGACTTACCTGCCATATCTTTTTGAACAGATGAAGCTGACTTACCTGTCCTTAGTTTTCGAACAGATGAAGCTTACTTACCTGCTCTTAGTTTTGAACAGATGAAGCTGACTTATCTGCCATATCTTTTTGAACAGATGAAGCTGACTTACCTGTCCTTAGTTTTCGAACATATTAAGCTGACTTACCTGCCCTTAGTTTTTGAACAGATGAAGCTAACTTACCTGTCCTTTCTTTTCGAACAGATGAAGCTGATTTACCTGCCCTTAGTTTTTGAACAGATGAAGCTGACTTACCTGTCCTTTCTTTTCGAACAGATGAAGCTGACTTACCTGCTCTTAGTTTTTGAACAGATGAAGCTGACTTACTTGCCCTTGTCTCCAATCGTACGGTGAAGCAAATGTGTTGTCCTCAAACCACCCTCCGTTGTTATCCTCCACCTTAAAACTCGCCATATTTCCAACGTAGAAGAAGTGTAAACACGAGGGTCCCGAGACCGGTATTACAGGAGACCTCATAGACATCACCGACGGTAGCGTGTCGCCAGCTCGTCCCAGGAAGTAATCTGTCCAAATATAACAACTGTGTGAGTAATTTGACAATTATTCTCACCATCTCTTAGGTGTATTACATCATAGAAGGACGGACATTTATTTCTCTCCATTTTTGTATATGACTAATCCGCGTCAATGAAGAATATCCCTCCAGTTTTGTCTATGACTTCATAGCTTTAACAGATATTGAGAACAATGCTTACAATTTAATGTGAATTACGTTTCTGTTTAAACGTTCTTGTCTGTATGAGGTCATAATAAGTAACATATGAAACTAAATAATTGTGCAATATATATACTTATTTGTCTGCAAAGGTCTAGTATCTTTATCCGTCACATAGTTCATGCTAAGATCTTATATTTTAATTAAATATTCAATTTGATAAAAGTGGATAATTCAATGAGGGTATTCTGTTACATAACCACGAAGCAAAATGTAGCATAAATGTATTGTTCTACATTCCTTATGAAATATATAAGAAAAACTATTGACAAAAATCATGATATTGTTAAGTTTTTTAATTGATACAATTGAAAGTCCAAGTGGAATAGATATACGATTCAGCAGGTACAATATGTACGTTATACCCACACCTGAGACAAAGTAACTTAGTTAAACAAATGCAATACATAACCATCGAGGAGTTGATGCAATTGTTTTTTTAAACAGGAAAATGCATCTACTGTAAGAGCGCTTTCAGTAGATCTAGACGAAAGTTGCCTCATTCAATTGGCAAGGGCAAGGGTTCGACATACAAGACGTCCGACTACAATGTGTAACGGTGGACAGCGAGCGAGTTGAATATTTCACTACAGAGGGGTTTTCTGGCATATCACAGAAAAACCAACTAATCTGACTTCCATCAGAACTGGTTTGTTTCCGATATATGAGCAAATTATAATGTACTCTTTGACTGAATTGTCCCTTAAAAATAAAACCAAGTAATTGCGTATTATAAGACCATTTACCCTAAGATACTAATTATAAATACCTAATCTTACCTTGGCTGATTTCTCTATTAGCCTGTCTGTCAGAGCCGAACAAAGAAATATAGCCTGTCCACATGGTCCGCTTGCGTTCTAGACCGATGGTACCATTGTTGGCAACATAGCCACACACGTATGGATCATTGAAGTCACACTCTATCGCCCGCCCTGCAAAACAAGTACAGTAAAGCACGATTATAACGAGGACACCGGCACAATTATTTGATATACTTAGCATTGTTTGTTACACACATATTACAGACACTTTATGTGATTTTTGTTGGGTAATGAAAAATACCTCGCTATAACCATGGATTAGTTGTAAGTATATTTGTTAAAAACTGTAGCTGAAGGAATCCATAATATCGGTCATTGAACGCTGGTAAACATCGCGATGAACATAAAAATTAGTAGATCATTTTATAGCTTGTTACTTTGATCTCAACAGACATCATGCAAGAAAATAAAATAGAAATAAATGTCTGATTAGGGTTACCCGACCGACCCAAATTTTTTACCCTCGACCCTAATATTTTGTCCCCACTTTCAAAGTCTACGAAAAAAACCAGTTGGGATTACGATCTCCGACTCCGGTTCCGGCCATCATTTTAGAGTGAAAGACACTTTTTTTAAAATCCTTCCGACTGACCGACCCAATTTTTTTGCCAATGGGGGTGGGGGTGGGGGTTGGGGGGAGGTTTAAGTTCTTTGGTCACTATAGTATAGACTACTTACCACAGAGTGCTTCATCCTCCTCTGCTGCACAATCAAGGTCCCAATCACATTGCCACTGCTGTGGTATACAGTACTCAGAACAGTTGAACTGATAAGCCTCACACTCTGTAAGTCAACATATAATTTCACAATTGGTTTTACCATGGATGAATTAAATTAATATTCACTCTGTAAGTCAAATATGATTCCACTTTTTGTTTTATCATGGAGGAATTTAATTAATATTCATTCTGTGAGTCAAATATGATTCCTTTTTTGTTTTACCATGAATAAATTTAATCAATATTCACTCTATAAGTCAAATATGATTCCACTATTTGTTTTACCATGGATAAATTTAATTAATATTCACTCTGTAAGTAAACTATGATTCCATTTTTTGTTATACCTTGGAAGAATTTGATTAATATTCACTCTGTTAGTCAAATATGATTCCACTATTTGTTTTACTATTGGTGATTTTAATTGATATTCAACCTGAAAATAGTAAATCCACTTTTATTCGCCGCTACTTAATTTGAAATTTTCATTTCAAGAAATGCAATTTTTAAAATTGAATTAAAAATTGCTAATTGTATGTGTGACGTATTCATTGTTTCATTGAGCTAGACTTTTGGGAATTTACTTGGATCGCGAAATTCGCGAAATTAAATCGGGCTCAAAAGAAGGTTTCTTATCTGCTTACCTACAGGAGGATAAGGTCTCTGTGTTATAATTCTGCTTACCTACAGGGGGACAAGGTCTCTGTGTTATAATTCTGCTTACCTACAGGGGGACACGGTCCCTGGGTTATAATTCTGCTTACCTACAGGGGGACACGGTCCCTGGGTTATAATTCTGCTTACCTACAGGGGGACACGGTCTCTGGGTTATAATTCTGCTTACCTACAGGGGGACACAGTCTCTGGGTTATAATTCTACTTACCTACAGGGGGACACAGTCTCTGGGTTATAATTCTGCTTACCTACAGGGGGACACGGTCCCTGGGTTAACATAACTTGATCTATGACTGCTACACTGTGGTGCCTGACGAACATTGCTCTTACGACATCGCCATCCACTACGTTGATGGGGACCTGGGCGGTGTTTACTAGTCCGTCATGTTTTCCATGGAGCGCCAGGAGCTGGTCAACACTTCCGTTTTTGTGGGTAGCATAAAGTGACAGAATGTTGGAGTCTGATATCCCAGCAGTGACTCTATAGTCGAAGGCCAGACAGTGCATGCCGACAGCAGGAACAGGAGGTGAGAGGAGTCTGGACTCGTTACTGTCGTTCTCCGAGGACCCCGATATCATCATAAACCCTGTTACATTACAAAGCAGAGCCAGTGCAGTCAGATTTACTTCGGTTTAACTATTATCAAACACATCCTACGTTCTAAAATGGGATGGGGTGGGGGTTGGTACTATGAATTCCTTTCGTTATTCCTCATTCAGTTTGTTTCGTTTTTTTCATCTTTTTAAAAGATGCTCCACCGCTTACAATCGGTATTTTTTCACTATAAAAAACAGGAGCAGACGATTTATTATTTTTCTTAAGTTACAAAAGTAACTTACATTACACCATTAACACCATTGAAAAGTTTGAGCTTCTAATTTTACTTCAAGTTAAATATATGAAAAATAATTAATTGCATCCCGAAAAAAATCCCTGACACTTTATCCTATATGGAATGAAGTACTGATTGTGCATGCACCAAAGGCGAAATGAATTATTTTACATTATTTTTTGTGTTTATTAGGCATACATATACACGATTAAACACCAATTATTGTTCAAATGATTAATATCATTTATGCTCTGTCGGCGGTGGAGTATCTTTAAATAGTTTTTTTAAAGATGCTACACCGCTGATAAATTATATCTTTTGACTATCAAAACAGGAGCAGACGATTTAGTATTATTCTTCAGTTACAACAGTTACTTACTTTACATCATTACTACCATTGAAAAGTTTGAGCTTCTAATTTTACTTCAAGTTTTTTTTTTAAATATGAAAAATGATTAATTGCATCCCGAAAAAATTCCATGGCACTATGTCCTACATAGAATGAAGCGCTGATTGCGCATGCACCAAAGGCAAGACAAATTATTTTATATTATTTTTTGTGTTAATTAGACATATATATACGCAATTAAACACCAATTATTGTTCAAATGATGAATGTCATTTATGCACTGTCGGCGGTGGAGCATATTTAATAGTTTGCATATATAATTGATAATGTCCTCATAGTCATTTTCATGTTTTCCATACATTGTCCGCAGAAAAATTAATTTATTACATTATTTTTTTCAAAATTCTCTTGATAAATACAACGAGAATGAGCGAGCTGAATATTAAAAGTAGCATTATTACAGAATTATGATATTTCATAGATACATTTTGTATCATAATGCTTCCATATAAGTAGCAGTTAGAAGGTGATTTGACCCCAAAAAACAATGTTTACCACATTTTGCTTTTCATTTCTTTAATTTTCAATTCTTGCTGCAAGATAAACGCTATTAAGTCACATAACACTCTGTGTGAAATAAAAAAATTACCTTTAGACTCATCGTTTTCATCCCAAGGCCTTTGGTGCCATACTGTAGACGGTTGTTGACCAGCTACACTGATATAGCCACAGCTGTCACCGCTAGTATCAAAGTCACAGCTGACAACTGGAGCTGGAAGTATCATGACAATTGTACCTGTACTAATTGGCTGAGATTAACGTATTCAATAAAATCTAATTACCTTTTTAAATGCGAAGGATGTGAAATCACAGAGGGAGATAAACTGTCGGAGATTGACTTGGATTGTGCGATTTTTGACAGTGTAGACAATGATAAAAAATTACAGACTTACCAGCACAGACTTCGTCCTTAATAGAAACATCGTCCAGGGCGATGTCACCAATATCTCCATTGGGACTGGCCTCAAAACATATTTCCACATTTGTACCCGCTGTAATTGGCTGACACGCTGATAACCAGTTTCCGTCCTGATTACCCGACCGAGACCACATGACCGTACCATTCACTACCACTGAGAGATTTCCCGCGGCTCCCGCCATGTGATACATAAATCGTAACGTGGGGGCGGACATCTGGTCGATAGTGCGGGGAGGGAAACAAACGAACGTGTTGTCATCATGCTGGGCATTCAAGCCCTGGGCAAGCAAGAAGTTACCTAGGAAACATAATTATTAAAAGTTTAACTAGACAAACAATGTGATGGCCAGGCTTACAAAATTATACAGTAAAACACGGTGGGACCAACGATATCACTTCGTTATAAATGTTGTTCGTTAGACATACATTTCAGTCATCTTAAAGGAATATTGATGAAAAATGAAAATCACTACTTTATAGCTATGAATTCGCTGTAAGTGTGTTTGTTATAAACGAGTTGTACTGTAGTTGGATTATAAAGACAATTAAAATAGCATAAAATCTAAGCATACACTATATGTGATTTAAAGACATTTAAATGTCTAACCGTATGTCCTATCTTTCCTTAGCTACAAAACACTTGTCAAACTAACAGGTGGCATAACGTAAAGATTAAGAATTTACAACCAAAAAACAAACTTGATGAAACACATACAATAGTGCAACGGGGGAAAATGAACTTATTGTTTATAAAGGGTACAATTGGTCTTATCGAATATTTACCGATTATTACAAAATTTATTCTCATGTTTTTCATTTTTAACAATCAACAAGTGAAACTGGAATAATCTGCCCTCACCAAACGTTTGACCTCCCGCATCGCTGTAAGGTCCCATATTGGTACGGTTGATTCCTTGTCTGATCTCCCAACCGTATCTGGAGGCATTCGTGGAGGAAACCTGATAGTCACATATATAGGGTTCTGCAAAGTGACACGGGATCTCCACAAGGATTTCTGTAACACATCATTATGTTTTTGCTTTAGATGCCATGAATTTTCTTTGAGGCCTTTAATATTATCAATTAGAACATTGATGATGGTTATTATTATTGTTATATAATTAATTTTTCTTTGTTTTCATACCAAATCTGGCTTTCTGATTGGCCAATACTTTTTTTGCATACCACTATGAAAAAAAATCCGAGAATGGCGCGAAACCCCGACGTTATCGTGACGTCACAATAGAGACATTGACTTTGCGTATTGATTCGGAAAAAATAATCCCTTGAAAAACCACTATACTGTTACATTTAAACATACTTCATTTTATCAAATAGAGTATAAAATTAATTATAAATATTGATGTCACTATTTTTTCTTTTATTTTATCGGGGTATGAAAAAAAAATTGTTTGCAAACTTTTGTGAGAATCTGCTACGCGGATTCACACAGTTTGCAAACAATTTTTTTTCATACCCCGATAAAATTAAAAAATAGTGACATCAATGCTTAAATATAATGGAAAAGTAATAGTAGATCATTGTTCAAATTAATGTTAAGTTACTGGTAGATAACTTGCAAATGAATATAGAATGACGTGGTGAGAGTAGAATCCGCAAATTATATAAGCAAACCAAACCTTTCAAAAAATAGTTTTAACCATAAATACAAGAACCTGACATAATATTTCAGCATTAAACTATGTTCCTATGACATCTATGGTCTATATAGATGCCAGAGGTTTGCAGACAATCTTCATAATGCGCGCAAAGCTGCCATAGATGTCATAAGAATAGTTTAATGCTTATATTTACATCATCACCTCATTTTAGGGTCTCTGCATTAACATTGTTTAAGCTAGACCAGGGAAATCGTTTATCAAAGACGATTTAATCCACAAGATGGAACAGCCATTTTGACGGTGATCAGTTGACATAACCACGTTAACATTAGTGACTTCATAATGGTCACGGTTTGGGTGTAAGTTATACCATCATATACTTCACTTTGCCTTGGTTAGTTTATATAGTAGAAGTGACAAGTAAATGTAAATATATAAATACATATTTTTTCAGCTTTTGTCAATGTGATCTGACTTATATCAACACAACTTGACCAAGTTGCAGTTCAATTATATACGATTAGCTTTGTTCACAGTGGGCACATGATGACGCTATTGCCAGAGGAAAAGCAGCAGCTCAGTAAAGACTTCCTTTTCAAACTATATCGGCTGCAATATTCACATCACTGCTCTTCTTCTTATTTCCAGTTAAACCAGTAAATCCTATTACTTGTCAATAATGCATCTAAGTTGAGTCAACTTTTTCGAATGTGGAATGCTGTAAGAAGCTGTGGAGTAAAGCCACATGCGCAACACGAACAAAAGTTAATCTTCATGATCAATAAAGAGATCTGAAAATTTTTCAATGTAGAAGGGTCTGAATTACCTGGGCAAGGCCGATATAAGAATAATATGTCATCCATTGCATAATCCCCAAAGCAACCATCTCCATGGATCGCTGTTGCTGTCATGGTCCCAGTGGTATTTGTGGTTGGCATGGGGATATCTTTACAGACCTTATACCATCTGTTCCCATTGTTACCGCTGGAATAAAAGAGTTGTTGGGGATCCTGAGAGGGCAACTCTAGGGACACATCTAAAGCACCGACCGAGTCACCGTCCATACGGAAAAAGAAGGAGACAGACTGTGGTTCCGTGCTGTCCAGAAGGAACTCGGGAGTCTCCAGTGTAGTATTTCCAGTAGTTCCATTGGAGTATTCTGCATTTCCGCATTGTGTGGCACACATCATCGAACCTTCAATGAAACAAAAATACATCATACATTACTGACCTTTACAATTAGTGCAGGTACTAAGGGTGTCTCTAACATCACGAACGAGTACTAAAAAGACAAAATAGTTGTATGGTGTCTCTAACATCACGAACGAGTACTAAAAAGACAAAATAGTTGTATGATGTCTTTAACATCACGGACGTGTACTAAAAAGACAAAATAGTACCCTAACATCACGGACGTGTACTAAAAAGACAAAATAGTTGTATGGTGTCTCTAACATCACGGACGTGTACTAAAAAGACAAAATAGTTGTATGATGTCTTTAACATCACGGACGTGTACTAAAAAGACAAAATAGTTGTATGGTGTCTCTAACATCACGGACGTGTACTAAAAAGACAAAATAGTTGTATGGTGTCTCTAACATCACGAACGAGTACTAAAAAGACAAAATAGTTGTATGATGTCTTTAACATCACGGACGTGTACTAAAAAGACAAAATAGTTGTATGATGTCTTTAACATCACGGACGTGTACTAAAAAGACAAAATAGTTGTATGATGTCTTTAACATCACGGACGTGTACTAAAAAGACAAAATAGTTGTATGATGTCTTAACATCACGGACGTGTACTAAAAAGACAAAATAGTTGTATGGTGTCTCTAACATCACGGACGAGTACTAAAAAGACAAAATAGTTGTATGATGTCTCTAACATCACGGACGTGTACTAAAAAGACAAAATAGTTGTATGATGTCTTTAACATCACGGACGTGTACTAAAAAGACAAAATAGTTGTATGATGTCTTTAACATCACGGACGTGTACTAAAAAGACAAAAATAGTTGTATGATGTCTTTAACATCACGGACGTGTACTAAAAAGACAAAATAGTTGTATGATGTCTTTAACATCACGGACGTGTACTAAAAAGACAAAATAGTTGTATGATGTCTCTAACATCACGGACGAGTACTAAAAAGACAAAATAGTTGTATGGTGTCTCTAACATCACGGACGTGTACTAAAAAGACAAAATAGTTGTATGATGTCTCTAACATCACGGACGTGTACTAAAAAGACAAAATAGTTGTATGATGTCTCTAACATCACGGACGTGTACTAAAAAGACAAAATAGTTGTATGATGTCTTTAACATCACGGACGTGTACTAAAAAGACAAAATAGTTGTATGATGTCTTTAACATCACGGACGTGTACTAAAAAGACAAAATAGTTGTTGTATGATGTCTTTAACATCACGGACGTGTACTAAAAAGACAAAATAGTTGTATGGTGTATCTAACATCACGGACGTGTACTAAAAAGACAAAATAGTTGTATGATGTCTCTAACATCACGGACGTGTACTAAAAAGACAAAATAGTTGTATGATGTCTTTAACATCACGGACGTGTACTAAAAAGACAAAATAGTTGTATGGTGTATCTAACATCACGGACGTGTACTAAAAAGACAAAATAGTTGTATGGTGTATCTAACATCACGGACGTGTACTAAAAAGACAAAATAGTTGTATGGTGTATCTAACATCACGGACGTGTACTAAAAAGACAAAATAGTTGTATGGTGTATCTAACATCACGGACGTGTACTAAAAAGACAAAATAGTTGTATGATGTCTCTAACATCACGGACGTGTACTAAAAAGACAAAATAATTGTATGATGTCTCTAACATCACGGACAAATCTTAATAAGACAAAACAGTTGTATCTGACATCACGGACGTGTACTAGAAAGGCAGACAAATGGCATGGTGTCCCTCAATCATTGAACTCCAAGAAAGAAACAAAACTTGTTGACCATAATATGATGGACGAGTCATTGAAGGACAAAACAAAAATAATGGAGGATGAAGGTCCATAAAATTCAATAAAAATGAAATTGTACTTTAAGATATGTCGTCATTGACAAATTTCAAGATAACTAAAATTAAAAAGCATAAACATCACAATTTTCAATGTTGAAATTGAGTAGTTCAGTTGTTAGTATTTTAATGAGTCTTAAACTGGAAAAATACTACCTACCCACAGATACTACCTACATACTATGGCTACTCCTAATGTGACACATTGAGGCGATGGTCAACAGAAAACAGTGAGAATGCTAATGCATCACCTAAGGTACTGCCATCAAATGTTTACAAAGTAATTCAATTACTGTATACCACTTTTTTCATGTTAAATTAAGTTGATTAACCCGTCTGAAGTAGGGGGCTAAATAAAGCTGTTTAACGCGTCTGAAGTAGAGGGCTAAATTAAGTTGTTTAGCGCGCCTGAATAAGGTGGCTTAATTAAATTGTTTAACGCGTCTGAAGAAGGGAGATAAATTAAGTTGTTTAACGCGTCTGAAGAAGGTGGCTAAATTAAGTTGTTTAACACGTCTGAAGTAGGGGGCTAAATTAAGTTGTTTAACACGTCTGAAGTAGGGGGCTAAATTAAGTTGTTTAATACGTCTGAAGTAGGGAGCTAAATTAAGTTGTTTAACGCGTCTGAAGTAGGGGGCTAAATTAAGTTGTTTAATACGTCTGAAGTATAACAAAGTTACCATTGCCAGTAGTGTGATCCGGGCCTTCACAATAGTCCGTCTTGATGAACTTAAAACCGGCCTCTCCTCTCACCTGATAGTCACATATACTTAGATACCGTTCAAAGTCGCAGCTGGCAACATCTGAAAAATTGTAAACGAAATAAAACTGTGAAAGACACGTACATTCATTGTTACCAGTCCGAGATTAATGCCAAACGCTATATTCTGAATTACAACAATATCAACTAAATCTGTAAATTCAAATTATCGTTTTAGTGAGTTTGAATATATCAACAATGTCTCGATGATATTTATCCATTTAAGATTATGCATTCACAATCCTTTAAAGAGGACATTTGTGTTTTGTTTTTAAACATTATTACACCATTTCATATAACATCCATCAAAGGCGTACTCTCAGTATAAACCATCCAATCAAATATCAGCCCACAGATAATATAATTTTTTCTTTTAGTTGAAATATTTTCTTCAAAGAGAAAATTCTGTGGCAATATGTCCTATATGGAATATAATGCTGATTGCGCATGTACCAAAAGTAAAATAAATTATTTCATATTATTTTTTGTGTTAATTAGACGTAAATATTTACAGGATTAAGCACCAAGTATTGTTCTAATGATGGACATCGCTTATGTTTGGTTGGCGGTGGAGCATATTTAAATCCAAAATAAATATAAAAAGAACACATATTCATATCAACCTATCAAAATCATTCTTTCAGTATGAACCACCCATTTGAATGCCATGTCACATAACTACCACACATGTATATCTACTAGGCATTAGCGAGGCTTACGAGGACATCGGTTAGAGGTAATGCTGATGTTATCAAAGCCAATATCCATAGAACTGTGAATGCCACGAGTAGACGATATCTTCAGTGTAGCATTCTTATCGGAGGTGATGACAGATTTCAAATCAAAACAGACCTCCTCCCATCGGCCGTTGGTTAATGAATCTCTTGCAAACATCAGGTCATCTGATAAGTAAGCCTTCAAAACAATGGTACGTTATTATTATTTGAATAAAGTTAGATATGTTTAATTATATTAACGTCCTATCATCAAACAGGGGTCATGTAATGACGACCTCCAGTGTATGTGGTATGTAGCGTGTGTGAAGTGTGAGGTGCGTGTTTTAGGAGGCTAAGGTATGTTTGTGTTATGTCTTCTTGTATAGGGAAACACTATTGCCCTTTTTATAGTGCTATATCACTGAAGAATGCTGCCGAAGAGACCAAGCAACACATCCCATCCAGTAACATTACACTGACAACGTTTGAACGACATAATAATGTGTTTTATCGATATTTTAGCCTACACCGGAAAGAGTATTTATTTAAGCAAACCTGAAGCAGATTATAAAAAGGGTATTTCAAGCTATTTCAAGATGGTTAGCCAAAGGATACTGTAAGAAAAAAAATTCAAGCGGTAGTTTTATTTTAGCGTTTTTTTTTTGCGCTGTCTTTGATAAGCTAATTAATGTAAAGCGCTTAATTTTGTGAAGTGTACTCTGGTATTCAACCAACGAATTGCGCTAATTTATATCCGCGCCAATAAATTATAATTTACAGTTTTTCGCATTCTGCGTTAAAATAAGAATGTTTCGATCTACAGTATACTGGTAAATCAGGTTTATATTAATTACATGTAGTGTGACACTTTAACATAAAAATCTGCATTATAATACCACGGCAACTTAGCACCAACAACTCTAATATGTTTTAGGCATTACGCATGGGCAATGTTATATGTTGAGATTTAACGCATGTAGAAATTCAACAAGTTAACATATGTAGAAATTTAACACATGTAGAAGTTGTCAAAACAAGAAATAGCGAAAAGTGTGTAGCTTTCCTTTACCTGGATATTAGAAGTGATGTTTGAGTGTGAGGAGCTGAAGTAACTAAATCGGACACTATCAGTAGACGAGACCGGGACCGATGGAGAAGTCAGAGTGGTCACACTACCACTCATGCCATAGGACGCGTCCGCCATCAAAAAGAAACCTGTAAATAGGAAAATAAAATGAGAGCCTCTAGTTGTAATTAAAACTTTATTGATGGATGATTACAATCGATATTTATACCGTACCAGTAGATTCTGCTTGCGGCCTGGCAGTCCATTGGTAAGGCCGAGGTCCAGCAAGGTAGTAACCATCGCGGGGATCACAGGTGGACAAGAAGGTAAATCCACATAGATCGGCACTGTCAAAGTCACAGAGTCTGTCCGTCACGAAATCTAAATTATAAACAAGTAAAAATCAGTAATTATATAAACATCCCTCACGAAATCTAAATTAGAAACAAGTAAAAATCAGTAATTTATAAACATCCGTCACGAAATCTAAATCAAAAACAAGTAAAAATCAGTATTTTCATGATAAACATCCGTCACGAAATCTAAATTATAACCAATTCAATCAGTGATTTATAAACAAACTCTATACCATTTACTATTTTTGATTAAGGTATTATACATGACAATATCCATCATTGCTCATAATGACCCTTACTGTAATGAGTTAATTGTGCTAATGTACAACCTCTCCCTTTTTAAGGCCTCAAAGTCGCATACATCGAGTTAAAATCTAATATTTACATTACCACTGCACTGTACCTATATATTACTACTATAAGCCCAAAGTATGATATTTTCCAGTATTTACATTGGCAGTTAGGCTCTGGCGTACTAATACCACAATCAGAGTTCAAAAGATCAAGAAATGACTGGGTTTTATGTCAGTATAATAATTCACTGATGAATATAACATATTCTAAAAGATTATCAATATGGATTCATATATTTTTATTAAAATATTTTAAATCATTGTACTTATCTTTGTATATTCCATTTTATCGAGGGGACTATACCATTCTAGATATCTGATATCAAGCAATATTCAACATTTGGTTAAAATTGGATAATATTATTAAAGTTGTCGCACCAAGAAATTATCTGTTTTGACAATTTTAAAGTCCCGTAAGTAAATATTTATGGATTTTGACCAGTACCAAACCAATCCGAGATCCCATTGGTATAAAACAATATACATGTACTAAATTTTGTTGAAATCGGACAATAAATACTTAATTATCAAGTGGAAATCAAGGATTTATTTGTTTTGACAATTTTAAAGCCCAGTAACTATTGAAAATATTGACGGATTTTGACCAGTATCTAACTCATCCGATATCCCATTGATATAAAAAAAAGATATCGAATCTGGTTCAAATCTGACAATGAATACTAAAGTTATCCATGGAAGCGCCTCCACTGACGCGATGACAGTGATACCTATGTGACGCCCTTGCTTTGCAACAAGACTGACATTAGATCAATTGTCATTTTGAACAAGTTTGGCAGTCTTACAAGACCTTTATTCTAACTGGAGGAGACTGGTTTTTGAACTACCTGAACACGATCGAACTTTGACCTACCTGGACAAGGCGAGTTATCTACTCTGATGTTGTTTATTTCTACGACATTCAGATAGTCCTGGGTTTCGTTAGATGAACCTCTCGTATACGTCAAGTTAGCCACGACTTGATTGGCAGGCAGGTTCACGCAGGCCTGGACATTAGAGTCTGTAAGAGTGTAGTCGGACTGGAACTTCACCTCTCCATCCAAGGTCAAGGCTAACAGGCCTACAGTAGAGCTTGAGAGTCTATAGCTGAAGTGTAAGGAACTGTTGGTAACCCCAGGCAACGTTACGTAATCTACCTGACCTTCAGACGTCTTCCATGATGGGATGCTTATAGATCCTGTAAAAGTACAAAAGACAAATCTAGATATGCCTGTATAAATAAAATGCATTCCTGTCTTCATTTAAATTTAGTAAAGGACAATATATGACATATTAGCGAAGGGCATGACAGAAATTGTGTAACATGAGCTGCTTCCTGGCCCCTTATGTCAGGAATTATAAAAGTTAGTCCATATGAAAATGGAATGGAGAAGGACGGGTTAGCCTGTATAGGTAACTTTAAAAATACTCCTTCATGGAAACTCTCCTTATGATTTTGGATGGTGTATACAGTGACAGTAACAGTTTGATTGGTTTTAACATCCCTATCAATGATCATTAGGACAAGATAAGTTTAGGAAAGCCGGACGTTCCGGAGAAAAATCAACGTCCTGCTGTCAGTACGTTGAATTACATGGATTTTAACTTCTCGAAGGGTATCACTACACAGTATTCAATATTCTGTAATAAAGCGTTGCCATAGATACATACGTGTTTCACGTGACCAATACCAGTTATCGGAATGTTGGTATCCACACATGGGTACAGGTGGAGTAAATTCACAACCTGCTGTAGCATCACCTAACAAGATAAAGTTCATCAAATAATATTAAACAATTACTAATTCACAACCTGCTGTAGCATCACCTAACAAGATAAAGTTCATCAAATAATATTAAACAATTACTAATTCACAACCTGCTGTAGCATCACCTAACAAGATAAGTTCATCAAATAATATTAAACAATTACTAATTCACAACCTGCTGTAGCATCACCTAACAAGATAAAGTTCATCAAATAATATCAAACAATTACTAATTCACAACCCGCTGTAGCATCACCTAACAAGATAAAGTTCATCAAATATAAATAATATTAAACAATTTAATTACTAATTCACAACCGCTGTAGCATCACCTAACAAGATAAAGTTCATCAAATAATATTAAACTATAACTAATTCACAACCTGCTGTAGCATCACCTAACAAGATAAAGTTCATCAAATAATATTAAACTATAATTACTAATTCACAACCTGCTGTAGCATCACCTAACAAGATAAAGTTCATCAAATAATATTAAACAATAACTAATTCACAACCCGCTGTAGCATCACCTAACAAGATAAAGTTCATCAAATAATATTAAACTATAACTAATTCACAACCTGCTGTAGCATCACCTAACAAGATAAAGTTCATCAAATAATATTAAACAATTACTAATTCACAACCCGCTGTAGCATCACCTAACAAGATAAAGTTCATCAAATAATATTAAACAATTACTAATTCACAACCCCGCTGTAGCATCAACTAACAAGATAAAGTTCATCAAATAATATTAAACTATAACTAATTCACAACCTGCTGTAGCATCAACTAACAAGATAAAGTTCATCAAATAATATTAAACTATAACTAATTCACAACCTGCTGTAGCATCACCTAACAAGATAAAGTTCATCAAATAATATTAAACAATTACTAATTCACAACCTGCTGTAGCATCACCTAACAAGATAAAGTTCATCAAATAATATTAAACAATTACTAATTCACAACCTGCTGTAGCATCACCTAACGAGATAAGTTCATCAAATAATATTAAACAATTACTAATTCACAACCTGCTGTAGCATCAACTAACAAGATAAAGTTCATCGAATATTATTAAACTATAACTTATTCACAACCTGCTGTAGAATCAACTAACAAGATAAAGTTCATCAAATAATATCAAACATAATTACTAATTCACAACCTGCTGTAGCATCACCTAACAAGATAAAGTTCATCAAATAATATTAAACTATAATTACTAATTCACAACCTGCTGTAGCATCACCTAACAAGATAAAGTTCATCAAATAATATTAAACTATAATTACTAATTCACAACCCGCTGTAGCATCACCTAACAAGATAAAGTTCATCAAATAATATATATTAAAAATTACTAATTCACAACCTGCTGTAGCATCACCTAACGAGATAAAGTTCATCAAATAATATTAAACAATTACTAATTCACAACCTGCTGTAGCATCACCTAACGAGATAAGTTCATCAAATAATATTAAACAATTACTAATTCACAACCTGCTGTAGCATCACCTAACAAGATAAAGTTCATCAAATAATATTAAACAATTACTAATTCACAACCTGCTGTAGCATCACCTAACAAGATAAAGTTCATCACAAATAATATTAAACTATAATTACTAATTCACAACCCGCTGTAGCATCACCTAACAAGATAAAGTTCATCAAATAATATTAAACAATAACTAATTCACAACCCGCTGTAGCATCACCTAACAAGATAAAGTTCATCAAATAATATTAAACTAATAATTACTAATTCACAACCCGCTGTAGCATCACCTAACAAGATAAGTTCATCAAATAATATTAAACTATAATTACTAATTCACAACCCGCTGTAGCATCACCCTAACAAGATAAAGTTCATCAAATAATATTAAACTATAATTACTAATTCACAACCCGCTGTAGCATCAACTAACAAGATAAAGTTCATCAAATAATATTAAACTAATAACTAATTCACAACCCGCTTGTAGCATCAACTAACAAGATAAGTTCATCAAATACGACATTAAACTAATTAACTAATTCACAACCCGCTGTAGCATCTACAACAATAACAAGATAATATCAACTAAAAGTTAAAATAAAATTAAACTAGACTCGTAATTCACAAGAAATCTGTATAAGTAAGCAGTTTTCAAAAACGTATTGAAATTTACATTTAAACTATTAATAATTGCATTAAAGTCTGTATGATTAACCTGAGATGGAAACACAGCTGCTGGTTGGGTTAGCAACGTTCTGGTCTCGTCCCCATCGCCAGACTCGTGCTTCTTTTTCTCAGACAACTTAAGGGAATGATTCATAATTGTCATTAACTTGCTCTAGTCGTAATGAACACCAAACAAACAGTGGTGCCCTGTTTAGACCTCATGTCATTCCAGCGAGTTTTTTCTAACCAAACAACAGTGGGGCCTGTAATAGACTCATGTCATTCAGCGATGTTTTTCTAACCAGAACAACAGTGGGCCTGTATAGACTCATGTCATTCTGGCGTGTTTTCTAACCAAACAACAGTGGGCCCTGTATAGACTCATGTATCTACGTGCATTGTCATTCCTGGGCCGTGTTATTCTGCGTGGTTCTAACATAAAAAGTGGGGTCTGTATAGACTCTTGTCATTCTGCGTGTTTTCTAACCAAACAACAGTGGTCCTGTATAGACTCATGTCATTCTGCGTGTTTTTTCTAACCAAACAACAGTGGGCCCAGTATAGACTCATGTCATTCTGCGTGTTTTCTAACCAAACAACAGTGGGTCCCTGTATAGACTCATGTCATTCTGCGTGGTTTCTAACAAAAATAGTGGGGTCTGTTAGACTCATTGTTCATTCTGTGTGTTTTCTAACCAAACAACAGTGGGCCCTGTATAGATACATGTCATTCTGCGTGTTTCTCTAAGCAAACAAAGTGGAGTGGGCCCCTGTATAGACTCATGTCATTCTGTGTGTTTTCTAACCAAACAACTGTGGGCCCTGTATAGACTCATGGTCATTCTGTGTTTTTTCTAAGCAAACAACAGTGGGCCCTGTATATACTCATGTCATTCTGTCGTGTATTTCCTATACCAAACAACAGTGTGGGCCCTGTACAGACTCATGTCATTCTGCGTGTTTGGCCTAACCAAACAACAGTGGGCCCTGTATAGACTCATGTCATTCTGTGTGTGTTTTCTAACCAACAACAGTGGGCACTGTATAGGGACTCATGTCATTCTGTGTGGGTTTTCTAAGCAAAACAACAGTGGGCCCTGTATAATACTCATGTCATTCTGTTTGTGTTTTTCTAACCAAACAACAGTGGGCCCCTGTATAGACTTCATGTTATTCTGTGTTGTTTTCTAAACCAAACAACAGTGGGGCCCTGTACAGACTCATGTCATTCTGTGTGTTTTCTAACCAAACAACAGTGGGCCTCTGTTAAAAGACACTTATTGTCATTCTGTGTGTTTTGTTCTAAGCAAAAAACAGTGGTCCCCCTGTATAGATCTCATGTCATTCTGTGTGTGTTTTCTAACTAAACAACAGTGGGCCCTGTTATAGACTTCAATTGTCATTTCTGCGTGTTTTCTAACCAAACAACATGTGGGCCCTGTATATGACTTATGTCCATTCTGTGTGTTTTCTAAGCACAAACAACAGTCTGTCCCTTGTAAGTCTTATGTCATTCCTGTTGTGTTTTTCCTAAGCAGAACAACAGTGAGGCCCTGTATAAACTCATGTCATTCCTGTGTGTTTCTAACCTAAAACAACAGTGGGCCCTGTATATTACTTCATGTCATTCTGTCGATGTTTTTCTAACAAAACAACAGTGGGCCCCCTGTATAGACTCATGTCATTCTGTGTGTTTTCCTAACCAAACAACAGTGGGCCCTGTATAGACTTCATGTCATTCTGGTGATTTTCTAAGCAAAACAAGTGGGGCCTCGACTGCATAGACTCATGTCATTCTGCGTGTATTCTAACCAAACAACAGTGGGCCCTGTATATACTCATGTCATTCACTTTGTGTGTGTTTTCTAATCAAACTACATGTTGCGCCCTGTATATAGTAACACGTGTCATTCTGCTGTGTTTGCTAACCAAACAACAGTGGGCCCTGTATAGACTCATGTCATTTCTGTTGTGTTTTTTCTAGACAAAACAACAAGTTGGTCTGTATAGGACTCACGTCATTCTGCGTGTTTTCTAACCAAACAACAGTGGGCCCTGTATAGGACACATGTCATTCTGCGTGTTTTCTAACCATACAAATAGTGGGAGCACTGTATAGAATCTTGTCTTTCTGCTGGTGTTTTTCTAACCAAAACAACAGTGGGCCCTGTATATACTCATGTCATTCTGTGTGTTTTCTAACCAAACAACAGTAGGGCCCTGTATATGACTCATGTCATTCTGTGGTTTTTCTAACCAAACAACAGTGGTGGGCCCTGTATAGACTCATGTCATTCTGCGTGTTTTCTAACCAAACAACAGTGGGCCCTGTATAGACTCATGTCATTCTGTGTGTTTTCTAACAAAAACAACAGTGGCCCTGTATAAGACCTCATGTCATTCTGTGTGTTTTCTAACCAAAACAACAGTGGGCCCTGTATAGACTCATGTCATTCTGTGTGTTTTCTAACCAAACAACAGTGGGGCCCTGTATAGACTCATGTCATTCTGTGTGTTTTCTAACCAAACAACAGTGGCCCTGTATAGACTCATGTCATATCTGCGTGTTTTCTAACCAAACAACAGTGGGCCTGTATAGACTCATGTCATTCTGTGTGTTTTCTAACCAAACAACAGTGGGCCCTGTATAGACTCATGTCATTCTGCGTGTTTTCTAACCAAACAACAGTGGGCCCTGTATAGACTCATGTCATTTCTGTGTGTTTTCTAACCAAACAACAGTGGGCCCTGTATAGACTCATGTCATTCTGTGTGTTTTCTAACCAAACAACAGTGGGCCCTGTATAGACTCATGTCATTCTGTGTGTTTTCTAACCAAACAACAGTGGGGCCTGTATAGACTTCATGTCATTCTGTGTGTTTTTCTAACCAAACAACAGTGGGCCCTGTATAGACTCATGTCCATTCTGTGTGTTTTCTAACCAAACAACAGTGGGCCCTGTATAGACTCATGTCATTCTGTGTGTTTTCTAACCAAACAACAGTGGGCCCTGTATAGACTCATGTCATCATTCTGTGTGTTTTCTAACCAAACAACAGTGGGCCCTGTATAGACTCATGTCATTCTGTGTGTTTTCTAACCAAACAACAGTGGGCCCTGTATAGACTCATGTCATTCTGTGTGTTTTCTAACCAAACAACAGTGGGCCCTGTATAGACTCATGTCATTCTGGTGTTTTCTAACCAAACAACAGTGGGCCCCTGTATAGACTCATGTCATTCTGCGTGTTTTCTAACCAAACAACAGTGGGCCCTGTATAGACTCATGTCATTCTGTGTGTTTTCTAACCAAACAACAGTGGCCCTGTATAGACTCATGTCATTCTGTGTGTTTTCTAACCAAACAACAGTGGGCCCTGTATAGACTCATGTCATTCTGCGTGTTTTCTAACCAAACAACAGTGGGCCCTGTATAGACTCATGTCATTCTGCGTGTTTTCTAACCAAACAACAGTGGGCCCTGTATAGACTCATGTCATTCTGCGTGTTTTCTAACCAAACAACAGTGGGCCCTGTATAGACTCATGTCATTCTGCGTGTTTTCTAACCAAACAACAGTGGGCCCTGTATAGACTCATGTCATTCTGTGTGTTTTCTAACCAAACAACAGTGGGCCCTGTATAGACTCATGTCATTCTGCGTGTTTTCTAACCAAACAACAGTGGGCCCTGTATAGACTCATGTCATTCTGCGTGTTTTCTATAACCAAACAACAGTGGGCCCTGTATAAGACTCATGTCATTCTGCGTGTTTTCAAACAAAACAACAGTGGGCCCTGTATAGACTCATGTCATTCTGTGTGTTTTCTAACCAAACAACAGTGGGCCCTGTATAGACTCATGTCATTCTGTGTGTTTTCTAACAAAACAACAGTGGGCCCTGTATAGACTCATGTCATTCTGTGTGTTTTCTAACAAAACAACAGTGGGCCCTGTATAGACTCATGTCATTCTGCGTGTTTTTCTAACCAAACAACAGTGGGCCCTGTATAGACTCATGTCATTCTGCGTGTTTTCTAACCAAACAACAGTGGGCCCTGTATAGACTCATGTCATTCTGCGTGTTTTCTAACCAAACAACAGTGGGCCCTGTATAGACTCATGTCATTCTGTGTGTTTTCTAACCAAACAACAGTGGGCCCTGTATAGACTCATGTCATTCTGTGTGTTTTCTAACCAAACAACAGTGGGCCCTGTATAGACTCATGTCATTCTGCGTGTTTTCTAACCAAACAACAGTGGGCCCTGTATAGACTCATGTCATTCTGTGTGTTTTCTAACCAAACAACAGTGGGCCCTGTATAGACTCATGTCATTCTGTGTGTTTTCTAACCAAACAACAGTGGGCCCTGTATAGACTCATGTCATTCTGTGTGTTTTCTAACCAAACAACAGTGGCCCTGTATAGACTCATGGTCATTCTGTGTGTTTTCTAACCAAACAACAGTGGGCCCTGTATAGACTCATGTCATTCTGCGTGTTTTCTAACCAAACAACAGTGGGCCCTGTATAGACTCATGTCATTCTGCGTGTGTTCTTCTAACCAAACAACAGTGGGCCCTGTATAGACTCATGTCATTCTGCGTGTTTTCTAACCAAACAACAGTGGGCCCTGTATAGACTCATGTCATTCTGTGTGTTTTCTAACCAAACAACAGTGGGCCCTGTATAGACTCATGTCATTCTGCGTGTTTTCTAACAAAACAACAGTGGGCCCTGTATAGACTCATGTCATTCTGTGTGTTTTCTAACCAAACAACAGTGGGCCCTGTATAGACTCATGTCATTCTGCGTGTTTTCTAACCAAACAACAGTGGGCCCTGTATAAGACTCATGTCATTCTACTGTGTGTTTTCTAACCAAACAACAGTGGGCCCCTGTACAGACTCATGTCATTCTGTGTGTGTGTGTTTTCTAACCAAACAACAGTGGGCCCTGTATAGACTCATGTCATTCTGTGTGTTTTCTAACCAAACAACAGTGGGCCCTGTATAGACTCATGTCATTCTGCGTGTTTTCTAACCAAACAACAGTGGGCCCTGTATAGACTCATGTCATTCTGTGTGTTTTCTAACCAAACAACAGTGGGCCCTGTATAGACTCATGTCATTCTGCGTGTTTTCTAACCAAACAACAGTGGGCCCTGTATAGACTCATGTCATTCTGTGTGTTTTCTAACCAAACAACAGTGGGCCCTGTATAGACTCATGTCATTCTGTGTGTTTTCTAACCAAACAACAGTGGGCCCTGTATAGACTCATGTCATTCTGTGTGTTTTCTAACCAAACAACAGTGGGCCCTGTATAGACTCATGTCATTCTGCGTGTTTTCTAACCTAAAACAACAGTGGGCCATGTATAGACTCCATGTCATTCTGCGTGCTTTTTCTAACCAAAACAACAGTGGGCCCTGTATAGACCATGTCATTCTGTGTGTTGTTCTAACCATAAACAACAGTGGGCCCTGTAGAGCTTTTCTAACATTCTGCGTGTTTCTAACCAAACAACAGTGGACCCTGTATAGACTCATGTTTATTGCAATTTTACAACAATTCTGATAAATTCGTGTGTGAAAGTCAATTTTTTCTAATCACGTGAACAACCATTCCGGGCTACTGTAATAGATTTTGATGAAGGCCGTGATGTCACGATGCTTTATTGCATGGGTAGCCATGCAATACATACCTCAGGGTGGCATGAGTGTATTGCCTTAGACCAGCCAGTATTACACCCGTAGGTATGAAAGAAATGAAATTATTGCGTTCGCACGCCATACTATTTCGTTCAAACAAATACATTTTATTTATTTCATGTCTACTCCAAGTCACTGAAGTATTATGATCCTGGAATAAGAACATTGACTATAGTGATTAGACCTACCACAGTAGAGTGTGCCTAGGTAGCAGGATGTGACGTTTAGGTAACAGTCAGACAGACTTGTACTGTTGTCCATACAGGCCACACCTATCGCCATCTCAGAATGCAGTCCTTGCATTTCAGAATGTCCAGCACTGTGTAAACAAAACGCATTACTTGTCAAGGTATACTATTTTTTGTCCTATTAATTGTACAAAGTTTTGGTATAGTTTTTGAATACCCTATTAACTTTTCTAAGTTTTGGTATATTTTTGAATGCCCTATTAACTTTACTAAGTTTTGGTATATTTTTGAATGCCCTATTAACTTTACTAAGTTTTGGTATATTTTTGAATGCCCTATTTAACTTTTACTAAGTTTTGGTATATTTTTGAATGCCCTATTAACTACCAATTTTTTTAATTTTTTACTAAGTTTTGGTATATTTTTTGAATGCCCCTATTAACTGTTACTAAGTTTTGGTATATTTTTGAATGCCCCCACAGTTTAACTTTTACTAAGTTTTGTGGTATATTTTTGAATGCCCCTATTATACTTTACTAAGTTTTGGTATTTTTTTTGAATACCCCTATTAACTTTTACTACAAGGTTGGTATATTTTTTGAATGCCCTACGTTTAGGTAACTTTACTAAGTTTTGGTTATATTTTTGAAATGCCAGCTAAGATTAACTGTTTACTGAATTTTGTGTAATATACGCAATTTGAATATTATTTTTTAACTTTACTTAAGTTTTGGTATATTTTTGAATGCCCTATTAACTTTACTAAGTTTTTGGTATATTTTTTGAATGCCTTATTAACTTTACTAAGTTTTGGTATATTTTTGAATGCCCTATTGTTAAATTTTACCAAGTTTTGAATGTAATATTTTTGCATAATGCCCTATTAAACTTTACCAAGTTTTGGTATATTTTTGAATGCCCTATTAACTTTACCAAGTTTTGGTATATTTTTGAATGCCCTATTAACTTTACTAAGTTTTGGTATATTTTTGAATGCCCTATTAACTTTACTAAGTTTTGGTATATTTTTGAATGCCTTACTAAACTTTACCAAGGTTTGGTATATTTTTTGAATGCGCTTACTAAAGATACCAGGTGTGGTATATTTTTGAATGCCTAGTTTTTACTATTTTTGAAACGTTTACTAAGTTGTAGGTATATTTTTGAATAACCCTTATTAACTTTACTAAGTTTTGGTATATTTTTGAATGCCCTATTAACTTTACTAAGTTTTGGTATATTTTTGAATGCCCTATTAACTTTACTAAGTTTTGGTATATTTTTGAATGCCCTATTAACTTTACTAAGTTTTGGTATATTTTTGAATGCCCTATTAACTTTACTAAGTTTTGGTATATTTTTGAATGCCCTATTAAACTTTACTAAGTTTTGGTGCATATTTTTGAATGCCCTATTAACTTTACTAAGTTTTGGTATATTTTTTTTTGAATGCCCTATTAACTTTTACTAAGTTTTGGTATATTTTTGAATGCCTCGGTTAACTTTATACTAAGTTTTGGTATATTTTTGAATGCCTTACTAAATATACCAAGGTGTGGTATATTTTTGAATGCCTTACTAAATATACCAAGGTGTGGTATATTTTTGAATGCCTTACTAAACATACCAAGGTGTGGTATATTTTTGAATGCCTTACTAAACATACCAAGGTGTGGTATATTTTTGAATGCCTTACTAAACATACCAAGGTGTGGTATATTTTTGAATGTCTTACTAAACATACCAAGGTGTGGTATATTTTTGAATGCCTTACTAAACATACCAAGGTGTGGTATATTTGTGAATGCCATCAGGTTTTTTTCTATTGACCGAACACTCATGTAAGTAAAATGAACCGTTGAATGAATACAATGTCTGAAATAGCATGAAATCAGGAAGGGCGCATTTTGGTTGACTTGAGTAGACATAAAAAACCGACAAAAAACAAGTGAAAAAAAAACAAACGGAACAAAAAAAACCCAATGCAATTGTTCGGACTACATTGGGAATCAATGCATATACATGTATAGTATTACTTGCCTAAAACCAGCCTTTTCACACATGAGTCGTGCCTCCCGTGATGGTACATGACATACAGGGTAATTGGTGCCGTCGAACATGGCTGTAGCCAAACCATCCTGGTTCACCGTCAGACTGACATTGTCTGTGGACATAAATCACACAATTACTGGGTATTTACAGAGGCAGACATGAATATACCGATACAGATCTGATACGTAACAGAACACTAATGGTTAATTCCATCAAGTCCAGCATTTGTATCCGTGATCACAAGACCGAGATGTTTTAATTATTGAAAAAAAGACAAAATATTCATATTCGATGGATTTGCATTAAAATTACTATTCCAGTGTACGGCGATGAAACTATTAAAAATGCATCTTTGTTGTGTTAGGGTAGTGCTACAGTGGACCGTCGATAACCTGAATACCTGTGGTCCGAGCCCAAACCGTTCGGAGTTTTCGGTCTGCCGTTTACTTTGTCAATGATAAGATCAGTTCCTGATATATCAATCTGGATTGTGCGTTTTCAAGACTATTGACGACCGGATTATCGTGGGTCTACTGTATACAGTTCGGCCTGGAAACGTTACCTGCTATAGACTTAGGCCAGGTGACGTTAGCTGGTGGTGATGGAGTTGTGTTGCTTGGGGGCGACGTATCATTAGTCGGTGGTGTGGTGTCGTTTGTTGCTGGTACAGTAAAGTTGAAGTTTTCTATACCTGTAATAGGTAAGTGAAGCACCAATGTTAACACAAGGAATACTTGACAATTTTAAACACTCATCGCGTTAATGTTGATCTCTAACTACGTTGTAAACAACGTTTATAAGACAAATAGGGCATCTTTGTTTTATAGCATTGTCAATGTAAGACAGGAAAGGTCGAGGGCGATCATCGAGCCAATCACGAGGTATCTAGTCTACAACCAGATAATAAGATTACACAATAGTGCAATCAAAACTGGGTATATCACCCCCATAATTCTAAAACGGTCTCCTTTTGAAATCTTCAGTATAATAGAAACGCACCAGGAAACATGACATTTAATTCCAACCGAGGCCCGAATGCTCGCTGATGGGTTTATAGTGTTTTTCATTATCATAATTTTCTTTTGTTACATCTCTAGCTTGTGAGCGTGTGCCTCTAACTTATACCATTTTGTATATGTGGTAAGTAGTACTTCTTTGTCACATTTAAATCTTTTCCGCAAATTACAGGTTCTTCCTTTCCAGGAAGGTTTCCATGTTGAGATCAAAACTCGCGTGGTTTTCTTAAACAAGAGACCCAGATGGCCTGTATCACTCACCTGTTGTTTATTCTTTGAGTAATTCTATAATTTAGTAATTAGAGATTGAAAAATCACAAAGACAAATTGACCCCAAGATTTGTTTAATTTTGAATCCCAACCATATAATGATGCTATAGATACCATACAAATATGCTATCAATACATAGTTTCGGAGAGAAAGTAATTTATATAAAAAATTAAAAATAGTAGCCTAATTAACTTTTTTGGCCCCGCGCCCAAGGCCCCAGGAGGGTCAGCCCTATCGTTTTTACAATTTTGAATCCCCACCCTATAAGGATGCTACCATTGCATTTTGAGTGCTATCCCATGCTTAGTTGCAAAAAAGAAGTCGTTTAGATAGAAATAGCCAAATTGACCCCTTTTGACCCCGTCGCTCAAGCCCCCGGAGGATCAGCCCCATCATTTGTACAACTTTAAATCCCCACACTTTAAGGCTGCTAAAAACCATTGCATTTTATGGAGTGTAAAATTGTCCCATGCTATTAGTTTTGCAGAAAAGAAGTCATGGCATTTGCATATATGGATATCAGTAGACAGAAGTAAAATTGACCCCCTTTTGACCCCTCCCCTCATGCCCCCGGAGGGTCAGCCCCATCATTTGTACAATTTTGAATCCCTATCATATTAGGATGCTACCATTGCATTATGAGTGATATACCATGCTAAGTTTCAGAGAAGAAGTCGTTTATATGGAAATAGCTAAATTGACCCCCTTTGGCCCCGCCCCTCAAGCCCCTTGGTGGTCAGCCCCATCATATGTACAATTTTAAATCAGTAATCCATAAGGATGCTACCAGTCAAATTTTGTTATATTCCAACCAGTGGTTATGGAGAAGAAGTCGATTGTTAACGGAGAGGTTACGGCATAAAGACGCCGGCTTAAAAGTAAATCACAAATTCGTATATGAGAACGGGCCAGCTGTAATATGTAAAAGCAACACGGTATGGCCATAAGCATCACCCTTAGGTCCTTCGAGATTATATTTTACTTTTTACCTTAACTACAGTGATGTATAAAAAGTAAAATGGCCGCCAAAAACTGTAATTTTCTTTTTTGGTGAATCACTTTGATTATTTGTTTTATGCATTAACCATGTTTTTATAACTGCATTTACACAATCAATGTCAATCGCACGGAAATTGTGCTATAAGGCTACCTGACCCAATGGCAGATAACTTTGTAATATGTAAAAGCATGGAGTAGAGCTTGACTGAACTCATAAATATCACCACAAGATGTTGGTAAAATCATATTGGGATTAGACTTTATAGCACACAGCAGTTTTGATGTCATTTCAACAAAGTAATCCATGATGAGGGGGTTTATTATATATTTCATTATGACATGGAGACAGGATAAGATACAAATACTTAAGTTGGATATAATGGCGCCGCAGCGAGAACATCATACTGATGAATATAAATACTTAACTGTAATAAGTACTTATACAGTTACAGTGAATATACAATGTAAGTATCCATAAGGATGCTACCACTGTTAGTCGTCGTTGATAACGGACGGGGCTGGCAGAGACTGTATCTAAGATGGCTAACGGTTGACCACGACGCGAGGAGCAGCATCCTTGTTCCGGACGCACATCCAATACTAGACTCAACATCGAAAAATAATCAATGGTCTACCTGCAAGGCACACAGATAACTCCTCAGACTGTAATATGTAAAAGCCAAAATGGCAGAGAAGAGTCCTCATCATGGTCGCATAAACTTCAATTTGCAACTGGAACGCACTTTTGTTTGTTAGTTCTGATACGCTAAATACGTCAGGGGATATGTATACATTGAACGAAGTATGCATCCAGATGAGTTTATTATATATGGATGGTTTTAAGATAGCAAACAGGGAGACAGGATAGTGCAGATTTTTTCTAACAAACGTTAGATATATGGTTGGAGGGAAAACGTTGGACTCGAATTGGAAACCCCTTCTAAGTGGTGTGGGATTGGACACAAAGGATATTGCGTTCAAATACATAGAATACACTGATGTGCCTCCTGTGGGGCAATGTGTAAGTGAATTTAACAAGTTAGTTGAAATTGTCTAGCAATATCAAATTATGGTTGGGACTACTGTGGACTTAATGTTTAGCTTGTAAATACTTATGATGGACACATTCTGATTTGAAAAACTTTTGCTTTTACGCTTTCCCAAAAACTCATGCTTGGTGACGGGCTGACATTCTTTCGACTCAATAGTTTCGTCCAAGTACCACGATCAAACAAGTAATGTGACTAAATTTGTGTTAGCTTTACACATACTGATACAAATACTTAATGTGATAAAATACTTAATGTGAATAAAAATACTTAATGTGAATACAAATACTTAATGTGAATATAAATACTTACTGTGAATATAAATACTTACTGTGGATATATATATACTTACTGTTGATACAAATACTAAATGTGAATACAAATACGTAATGGGGATATAAATACTTTATGTGGATATAAATACTTCATGTGGATATAAATACTTCATGTGGATATAAATACTTACGGTCAATGACCTTACAGTCAATGTCAGGTAGCAGGTGACATATATTTCTATAGTAACTTGGGTCATCGAATTCAGGCATGCAGAAATCCAGTATTGTGAAGAATTCTGAAAAAGAAACACCAAAATATCTAGTTCCGAAATGTTTGTACTAGAAGAATAAAGAGAAAGAGAATGTTAGCAATATCACAGTGCCATTACTCTCGCCGTCTTAGGTCTAATAACTGTCTTAAAATAAAAGGTACAATGTTTGGAAACAGGCTGCATTCAATACCTCCTACCCTAAGGTACTTACTTTCACATTGCCCTTTGCACAACTGTGTAACATTGCCATCTGAACACATGGGGAAGTGGATGGCACAAAGTCCCTCCATGAGAGCTGCCTGACATGCATCAGGGATCGGCACACTGGATACCCAAACTTCACTTGCAGCAAACATTGACCTCTCCGCCTCCAAAATCATGTCATGACACAATACATTGGGTAACGATGTATTGTTATAACCGTATGTATTGCATATCGGTTGGTTCACTCTCATACACAATTCTAAAACAGAAAAAGAGGGAGATAGCTCTTGTCACTTATCAAGAAGGGAAGTAAATGTTTTCAACATCTCAAAGATGTAGATTTTTTTTGGTACTTATCAAAGAGGAATATCACTCTTGTAAACTATCTTGGAGGGAGAAAACTAAGCAATTTAATAGTCAACATTAAGTTAAAATTAGCAGTGACAGGAACTATATACCTGTTCTTACAAACATCCAAATTCTTCCTGCAGACTATCATTTAAAACTGTCTTAGGATTCTGACTAGTGCCTTACACTCTATAGCACTGTTACTCCTAGTATTATCTTACATGTAAATACATGTATGTTAAAAGATCAAATAAAAAATCAGAGACGTAAAAACAGAATGAATTATTACCAGGTGGAGTCGTGTCGTTGGAGGTGCCATTTGTAGCTACAAAACATTACAATGAAGTAAAACAAAATATGTTTGTGGTGACATCATTTTATTTCATAGACTTAAACTTATTGATATTAAAATGATTGCATTTAACTTCACTTTTTCCCTTTTTGATACTAAGTCACATTTCTCAACTCAAATCATATGCATGATATTACACACTAAAGAGTCATGGGTCAGGAGAGTCCCACACGCACCTCCAAACAGGCTTAAACTTATTGAAAATTAAAATGATTGCATTTAGCATCACTCTTATCATATTAAGTTTCAATTGACCAAATGCATGATACTACACCCACAAGTGTCAGGCAAAACGATGTTTTTGAATCAAACTGTTATCGCTAGATGGTGTTGTTCTGTTCTTACTTTGGATGTTAATGGAAAACTTTCAAAATGATTGAGAACAATAAACGAACCCGATAATCTGTAAGCATGAGCGAGGAGGGTCCCACATGCAACCCCAAAAACTCCAAACCTATATTTTTCTGAACCTTTATGACCGCCTGATCACAAATATGCATGAAATGGGATAAACATCCAGTTATGACATCATCAAGAAAACAGTCAAAACATTGACGTTTATCAACCGCATTGGACAAATGAGGTATCACAATGGCCAAAATAGAATGAACAACTATAAATGAACAACACAATAAGTTTCGGTTATTGATATTAACGGAAGGACAGACTTTCGAGACACCACTATTCTACAAAATGAACAAAAAAACATTGAAACAAATTACTTTTAAAAAACACAATGATGACAAAATGGAACCAGGGGATGTACTGTCACAGCAACTCATCGACATCTGAGACGACGTTCTGGCTTCCGACGAACTGGATTATGATGATTCTGATAATTCGGACTGCCTGTACAAGCTACCAGACATGCCAGATCACTTCATGATTAATGGACAGGGCCAGTGACGAAAGCACAGACAGTAATACCGATGCAAATTGAGAACCAGAAATATGTGACACTGTAGTTAGCATCAGACCAGTTGTTCACGTTATGTGTCATACACAGGGAATAAACAGTGAATGCGCTCATTATCAAAGACACAAAGCGTTTTGGATACTGTTAATGATATCAACCCAAAGACAGGCTTGAAGAATATGGAAACGGATTATGTTAGGAAACTTGAAATCCTGCCTAGATATTTAGCTAATTCTACATTTAAGTTCTCTATTTATGAATCAAAAGCAAATGTTATACTTGGGGAATTCTAATTCATCATGAAACTTTAGGTATAGTTTATAGATTTTTCATAAACCTGATGATAGCAAACCATAATTCCTGAATTGTTTTGTTTTACTAATTGATTAGAGGTCAGATAACTGATTACAACCACTAATTTGTTGTAGGGAAACATTTTTGCTGTGTCGGGTAACATAAAACAAGATATGAAAAAAAATGCTACAAAACTACCATTTTTGAGCTAAAAATCCTAATTTTTCATCTACTGCGTACACATATCTACATATATCGGATAAGTTGGCCCTGTTATGTATTTGTTGTTCTATTGTGGTCATTATGATACCTCATTTGTTCGATTCGGTTGATAAATAATGTCAATGTTATGACTGGTTTTTTCTCCATTTTCAAGTGAAATTCAAGAAGGCAGCAATCTTGATGACATCATAACCAAAAGTTCATCCAACTTATGCAATGAAAATATTTTAATTTGTGATCAGGGGGTCTTAAGGGTTCAAAAGATATTGGTTTGGAGGTTAGGGAGGTGGGGAAGAGGAGGTGGAGGGGGGGGGGTGGTGAAGAGGGAGGTGGGGTACATATGGGAACCTCCCAAAGCATGGCCTACTAATTCCAGCAGTACATTTTTCTTTCCGCAATAGATTTTAGATAAAAATGAAATTTGAAGCATAGATACAGAAATGACATGAGCGCAATCAAATTAAAATAATGGTATGCAGTTTACAAATAAATTGATTAACACAATCTCGGTAACCCTTGACCTGGTTTCAGTTTGACCAGATACTCGATCTGTTGGAGCATGCATAGTCAACAAAAGTCTGACTGAATGAGAGTTAATCTGTTATCATCCATTTTTCTACAACTGCTATGATAGAATGTTGGTAGCAAACCACTACAGATTTTGCCTGCTTGTTTTTAATTTATAGTATTATAACTTATGAAGAAATATTGATGGTAAATCACAAATAATATCTATTGTTTACCTGGATTGGCTGTAGTTGTCGGCATCTCAGTTGTTGACTTTTCTGAAACATGAATAGATAAGTGATGGAGGAAAATTATTATAAGAGCTTCTGTAATTGGGTATAAATGTTTCTAAGAATACAATATAACATCGGTTGAATCACTCTGATACTTAATCACCGATTATCTCCTTTTAATAATGTACATGTACATCCCTTGCACCCATTCGTACAATATTTCCATTCAATAAATGACATTGTTGTTCGCCATGAATCAGTTATATTTTCGTTGTATTCAGTGATGCAAGTTTGTTTTCCTGTGTTAAATGTTTTAATTTGATGAATACATTAGTTATATATTACTTACCTCTGTTAAATGCATATATACACACATTAATTATGTATTATTTACCTCCGATGCACATTCCTGCCGTTAATGTAACGTTATCTAGAGCAATAAAACTCTGGTAGGTGGAGCCACTGAATATAACTCCAAATCTAGACGATTTATACCCCAAGTCTACTTGGTAATGCGACCAGTTTACATCCATATTTCCAATCTCTATTCTCTCCCAATCAAAGTCGACATCAGTGCTTTCTGAGTACAGTTTCAGCTCGAGCTTGGAGTACGAGAAAAAGTAGGGATGGAACCAGGCTACCGCAAACTCAAGACAATAATTATCTCCTTCCCACAGGGTGTGTTGGGGGCTCATTAGAGGAACGCTGTACAGGTATGAGTGGGGGCAGCCCATGTAGAGGAAACTTCCAGATGCAGGCTCTGTAAAATATAGGAAAAGTGAAACTCATTTTACAGGCACTGTACAATATAGGGAAAGAGAAACTCATTTTACAGGCACTGTAAAATATAGGGAAAGTGAAACTCATTTTACACACCCTGCACTATTGGGAAAGTGAACCGCATCAATATAAATCTTCAATATGGACAATATCAATGGCTTGATAACCACAAGCCTTTTGGTTAGTGGTAAATAGACTTCAGGATATTAGAAAGGGATGCCCGTCCAAGTTAAAACTAATCGGATTCGCTTGTTGGGTGATCAGGACAACAAAATGTTTCATTCATGTTGCAACAGTGATATAAAATAAGACAATTGGATGTCAATCAAACTGTCCATCAACTGATTTGGGACAGAGTTTGGATAAGGTGAGAAGTGGATAACCTTGCTAGAAATGCAATCCAAAGACCAATTAAATAATTCTCCATGCTTTTTTCATGCTTACCGTTATTGAAGCCTTCCATTGTAATACGTGACATTCATATGTTAAAATAATTGATTAAGTCAAACAAAATTGATCTCAAAGAAGTATTGGGTTATCAGCCATTTCAGAAAACATGTGTAAATATTTATTTGTAGTAACCTGGCTACTAGTCGGCAAACAATGTTGGCAAAATCAAAATTTATATGGATTTTTACACATGGTCCACAATAATGCTGCTAAAATTATTTGAATCATCCCAATAATTTATGAATTGTCTGCACAATATTTCTACAGACAGAGGTACAGATAAAACGACAAGATGATTTCAGCATAACATCGTATTAGAAGGAGAGGTTATGTTTAGTGAAATGAATTACCACTATCTAAGTTGATTCCCCAGTATGATAAGGTAGAGTTCCTCTGCCAAGTGTATCCCCAGTCATTACCAAGGCGCCATTTACATACGTCATCTTCATCAAAATCACACGTCACATCTTGTCCTGAAATTCAACGTTACAGTGACTAAAATCTTTAAACAAATATATAACAAGAAAGTGGGGGAATTATCAGTCAGCAAATAGTCTTAATTTGTATTTTATAATGGTGTATCCTCATCAAATTGATCTATTTTTAAATTAATCATTTGTGAAGGTTGATGAGTAAACTAGAAATGCTCTAAAGACTTATATACACTTGAATGCCCTGAATGACAGGATGCAAAAGCCAAAAATAAAATAAAACAAACTTAAGTTTAATCAGATATCAGGTCTCTTATATATATAAAATGGAATCATTCATCAGTGTCGCTCCTGAAATCTGCGGAGATAGCAATGCAAACACATGACACTGTTGGCTATATATAGCTTGTAATTGGTTTGCTAATATACCGGAAATTGAGTAGTAATTAAATTACATTGTTGCTTTCTGTGAAAGATTTGTAAAATACTTATAAAGGAGATGAGCGACATATTTGTAAGGCATTGGGCATTTTGATTTGAATATATTAAAGGAATTTATACAAGATCAGGTCACTATTTGAATAAATATTTCTAAAACATTATTTGTGATTTATAAATATTATCAACGAGTCTAGAATAAAATCATCAAACACATTTAAGACATTAATTAAGAGATATATAAGAAATTCATATGAAATTTTGTAGGAGATATAAAAGAGATTTTGTAAAAGGTATATAAGAGATTTTGCAAGAGATATATCTGAGAATTGGTAAGAGAATTATACTTACTGCAGTTCAATTCATCTTCCCCACCAGGACAATGCTGAGTGATATCACATACATGGTCAGCAGGAATACACAATAAGGTGTTTGGACAGCTAAATTCGTCTATAGCACATCCTAATATAACATAAATCATCACATTAGCAACGATCTTCGTTGTCAGACATTGCTATAGTATTGATTTGAGTCCATCAATTTCTTTAAAGCTAGATATTAAACATACGAAAAGACATTTTGTTAATATTGTTACATTGTATGTAATAGTATAGGAATTACAGTATAGGATTCAATGCGGGCCCTCAGAACACTTACCACGCTCTACAAACTGAGCTACCTGGTGCCCAGTGAACGATCTTATTCAGAGCTAGTACACCCATGCCTCCTCTTTTCTGTTTTGGTCCCAAAGACGCATTTGTTTTAGGTATAGGATACTCCCTCCCCCCGTCCGTAAAGCATACTCTTAATGATAGAAAGATGATCCAGGTCACGGCACCAAATGTAGTCGGAGCGAAAACATGCAAGGCCCTAACAAAGGTTTGAAACAATGACCCACCAATTGAACAATCTGGTCACTGGCGGTCGACCAGATCCAAGTTCAAGTTATTTTTTTACATAAACAAGCGCAGTTACAATACAACTCCACATGACAAGTGTGTATTGCCTAAGATTAATTTATAGGTATGAGGGGATACAATGTAAAAGGAATAAAATAAGAATGTGTTTCTCACCAACTTGCTCGCATGACTTTCCATCTATCACATTGATATCGTCAAAACACATTCTAAAATACGAAGGGTAGAAATAATTTCCCGCTTCAAACACCAAGCTATAGTTTCCTGCAGGAATGTCTAGAGACACTCTGTTCCATTCGGACGAGGTTTCAGGATAGCCACAGTCTCCGATCCTATTAGTGTGGCCATCCGCATACTTCAGGCTGACAGACAAAGGTATATCTGCATTTTCATAACCTTGTACGTAAAACGTCAGACAGCTGGGTTGGGTGATCATAACCTCATGGCTTTCCATATATTGTAGTGAAAACCCACGATAATCCAAGTAGGACATCTGCAGGCCGTGACCTGGAAGTATAAGGAACAACAATCTCACCTCGATGTTCGTAGGATGTAAATATTATACACGCAAATGCATATTACAGAGTTATCTGCTTTTGAAGGTATTATTTAGCTATTGATCTTATCTTTGCATGTCAAAGTTACCTTTATTTCTCGGACAAAAAAGACGTTATACTCACAAAAAATGGCGTAAACTCAATACCTTATGAAGAGCACATAAGACCACGAAATAAAACACAAATGTAGAAGTTGATCACGAAAGCAACGAGAATCTCACACGTTTATTGTCTAGACATATTAAACGCTTGTAACACAATGGATACAAAAACAAGTTATCGAAGGGAGAGTTTGCAGTTTTTGGTTGTCTGAGCAGTAACACATACACCTGAATTCATTTCAACATAGGAAATATATTATTCCTTGAAAATTGACTCCAGAAGTAAGCCCAGACTAGGGTGAAAAGATATTAATGAAATTGACTTCAGAAGTAAGCCTAGACTAGGGTGAAATGATATTAATGAAATTGACTTCAGAAGTAAGCCTAGACTAGGGTGAAAAGATATTCATGAAATATACTGGAGTGAATGGAAGAATCGCCATAGAAAATAATAAATTAATAGTGTAAAACTTTTTAATTACCAATGCAGGTAAGTATTAAATATGATTGTATGGTATCTTTAATATAGATTTTAATGTATTGAAAGTGAGTTAACCATCAAGAAAAGCAAAATTTTAACATTTAACCACAACAATCTATCTGAGTATGAATAAACTTATCGTTATATCCGCCCTTATGTGTGCGACAACAGATAACACAGGTATATTGGACCTATCAAAATTTTAACATTTAACCACAACAATCTATTCTGAGTATGAAATAAGTGTCATCGTTATATCCGCCTTATGTGTGCGACAACAGATAACACAGGTATATTTGGACCTATCAAAATTTTAACATTTAACCACAACAATCTATCTGTATGAATAAACTTTATCTATTGTTCTATCCCTTATGTGTGCGACAACAGATAACACAGGTTATATTGGACCTATCAAAATTTTTAACATTATTACAACAACAACATATCTCGCTTGAGTATGATAATTTGTCTTCATCGTTTGTTGAGAGCCGTGCCCTTATGTGTGCGACAACAGATAACACAGGTATATTGGACCTATCAAAATTTTTAACATTTAACCACAACAATCTATCTGAGTATGAATAAACTTGTTCTATCGTTATATCCGCCCTTATGTGTGCGACAACAGATAACACAGGTATATTGGACCTATCATGTACACCAAAACAACCGCACGGTATGGCTCTTAAGGTGGTGGTCATTCTGAACTCTTCGAAGGAAGTCAATGTACATGGCTGGATTGGCATTGTTTTTGCCTTCAGTTTCACAATGAAATGGTCCAGGGGTAGATATGACGACAATGTTAGTAATCCCTGGACTACCGAGGATGTAATTAACTTAGTTCATTTACCTGTGCCATCCCGAAAGGTATGGTCACATTCACTCGTCCTGAAAATCTCACTGTTGTATGTCATGTACTGACATATATCTCGGTCTTCAAAGGAACAATCAAATCTTTCAGGCGGTGGGGAATCTGGTAAGATAAAAAACTGGTAAGATAAGATATCTTAAGCAGCGAGGAATCTGGTAAGATAGGAAAAAAATCTCTTAGGCAGTGAGCAATCTTGTAAGACCAGAAAAAATATCTAAGGCGGTGGGGAATCTGGTAGTATAAGAAAACAAGAGGCCCATGGGCCTTAGCGGTCACCTGAGTTCGGATACAGAATGAAGCAAAGACATATAAACACTATATATTGGCCCATCAGGCCCTTGAAATCAGTGTGTGATTTTATAACTTTGACTTTTCAATCTATGAAGAGTATCTGGTTCAATCAAATCTGTGAATTCAGAAGAGGTTTTTTTTTTTTTTTAATTTTAGTCATTTTGACCCATTTTTGGCCCCGCCCATCTGCCCCTGGGGGTCGGCCAGGACCAATATGAATAATATGCTAAAATGCTATCGCAGGGTAATAAATCTAACCAAGTTTGACTCCTTTCCTATGAAAATTAGGCAAATATTGCTCATAAATGTATTTTTCCAATATAAACTATAATAGATTTGACCCCCTACTCGGGGGGAAAATCCGAGATACCAGCTAAGGCCATGAAATAAACAATTTTTGTAATAGGCCTTAAGAACGACCTTTTAATCTATGAAGAATATTTGGTTTTATCAAATCTGTGAATTCAGAAATAGACTAACAAAATTTGACACATTTCCTATGAAAATTGAGCAAATAATGCTTATAAAATGTGTTTTTCCTATATTAACTATAATAAACTTGACCCCTCCCCAAAGGAAAACGTGAGAACCCAGGGTCATATAATTCACAATTTTTGTATAGGACCTTAAGACCTTTCAATCTATGAATAATATGAATCTATTTTGATTCTACCATTTCTGGAATTTCAGAAGAAGATTTTTGAAGTTTTAGCCTATTTGTCCCCTTTTGGCCCGACCGCTTTAGGCCCATGCATAGCTGGGACCATATAATTCACATTTCTGGTTGACATTTGGCTATGAAAGGTTTCTGCAAAATTTCAATAAATTTGGTTCAGTAGTTTTGGAGAAGAAATCGAAAAAGTAAATTCTTTTAAATTGCCACACGACGGACGGCGGACAAAAGGCGATTATAATAGGTCACTTGAGACTTCGTTTTAGGCAGCGGGGATCTGGTAAGATAAGAAAAACCTCTTAGCCATCTGGAAACATTAAAAACATTAAATCTCAATTGATAACAGTCTGATTGGTCGAGTTGTTTTGCAACCAGGGCTATACAATCAGTAATAAACACAATACACAATTATTGAAGGCAACTCCTATCCTATAAATCTAAGGCTTTTTTCCAGTAGTCATCATAAATTGCCTTCTAAGCCTTACAAAGATCTCGTGTACAAAGATATGTAGAAAGCTACGTACTACAGTCAGCCTCGTCCTCACCACTAGGACAGTGCTCTACGTCATCACAAACGTGGTCCATGTCGATACACATGTTGTCACGGAGACACGAGAAAAGGGAGTCACCACAATCTGAAACAGAAGGTCTTTTTCAAATTCCATGGAAATCTGCCTATAAGAGGTATCTGTCCTTGTGGGTAGGTATTAATTGTGAAGTCATGTGTGCTCGAGCCTAACGTCATACAGAAAACAGGTAAATTGCGCCACAAAATAATGACGACGAAATGGATACCTACCAGAAAGATAGGTAACTATGTAATATTCAAAGATGTAATACTCTTCCTTTATCCCTTTAAAGCATGTGCACCAGCATGTACACGGATACAAATATCAACGAAACTGTTAGTTTTGAAAATTGACCCAAAGGCAAAACACAATAAATGTCATAAACTTCTTAAACAAAAATGGTTATTGAATAAGAAGCAAACAAGTTGTTTGAAGAATTACATTGCAGCAGGAACTAATTACCAATCAACTTACCAATCGGATCACAACTTCCATCAGTGACGATGAAATCGTCGAATGAATATTCCATAATAGTGTCGGAAACAACCTGTATCTGAAAACGGAAGTTAGGGAAATTAACTTGAAATTGGTCCTTCACCCAGGAATCTGAATGATATGTAATGTTTTTCACCATCATGGACATTGGTTCATCATACATGAGGTTAAAGATGTTAATCACGATGTAGCTTGTGTTGCCCATAACAGATATTTTCATACGGTACATAAACTCCACACAGGCAGGGCTTCCGGTGACAACTGGGGGGGACAGCAGCGAACGGTACTGGTACTCACTGTAACCAGTATGGATAGCAATGTAGTATCCTGGAATATCATAAACAATTTATATTATAGGCAAACATCTTGATAAAAAACGTTCAGGGCACAAAGAGAAAATGGTCACTATATCCAAGTGGTAGTTATTCATAGCGATATAGAAAGGGGTCGTATCAAGTAGGTGGTCTTTATACAACAGATGTCGCTGTGATAAATTTTACTGTATATTACGATACTGTGATTACTTCAAAGTCAAATTACAGTTGTGGATTAAATCCCGTCTCTTGGTGGCCGTGGAGTCAGAACCTTCCTATTATGATAGGATGCCATAAGCAACATAACGTGGGACCGATCATACTCAAAACAACGCCATTTTCATGATGAATTTCTAATCGTATGGTTTGGCGTTTATAGATTCCAAATCTGTACCACAATGTCATTGAATCTTTAAGCATAAAATGTATTTCCATCGAGAAAGCATTACACTTTTTTTCATTTTTTATAATGTTTTCTAATTAATTGAGTTAAGATTTCCCTTAAACTTCGTAACATTAATGAAAGTTTGACTATGAATGCCTACCTTTTTGGCCAAGAGGTGAGAAGATATTTAAATTATGTATTAACAATAACATCTGTATAACGGGTACAAAAGAAAATTGATAATTCTAGAGAATTACGCCGCAAGTACACGTTTTTGTAAAGCTGGAAATGGTTGTAATTGGTGGCATAGCTTGATGGGTCTCATTGAAATGGAACTTATATATAAGATGAATGGCAGCGGCCTTATACATTAAATTTCAAAATATTTCATTACACCCCTGACGGAAAATAAACGATACTTACCATTTGAACAATAATTGATGTTAAATCATGAATATAACATTCTAATTAACACAAAAAGATACTACAAAAGAATTTATTTTGCTTTTGGTGCATGCACAATCAGTACTTCATAATATATAAGACGTCGTAGTGTCACATATTTTTTTCGAGACGCAATTAAATATTTTATATTGAAGTAAAATTAGAATCTCAAACTTTTCAATGGTGATAATGGTGTAAAGTAAGTAACTTTTGTAACTAAAGAAAAAAACGACTTTGTCTGCTTCTGTTTTTTATTGAGAAAAATACAATTTGTCTTTAAATGGTAGCGTACATTTCCAGTATTGGCGATGTAGATATATATTGTAGAGGTATATGTGCTATGAATTGGCTCTTTAAAATAACATTAAACAATTATCTAATTATCTAAGTCCTCTTAAATATTATATGGTCTTACCCGGCTGACGGGAGTACTTTTTCAGCTCCCATCCTGAATCCTTAGAAAAGCCGCATGTACTACCATCATCAAATGTACAATTAGCAGAGACCTCTAAAATAATGAATAGCACAAATTTATTAGCAATTATAATCTTGGATAACCAGTTATCAGGTTGGTATTGAATAAATTGATTTGAAATTAATTTCTAGGTCAAAGATGGGTATAGGATTGTTTTTGTTATTCCTTTTCTAGGACAAGGATTAAGAGGACAGAGAACTCCTGGAATTAGTGCCTGGCAACATGCCCCTATAGGGTTGTGAATTTGCAAGTATAACGTGTGTTCGAGTGACCAACACGACGTGGGTAAAGTACAATTTACCGTCGATCAGTTTACATTTCAGTGTTTATGACGTCACAAAAGTCACGTCAAAGTATGTCGTCACAATCATCGGAAGGTGGGACAATTGACGGTAAATCGTACTTTTTCACGCCATATTTTGGTACATTGTAACTCTAGCACCCGTAATAGATGCGACGAATTTACTTCTGTTGTGTTTTTAGGGCTCCTCAGTGATTAAAGATTCTCATACAATACATCTAGATGAGAACATGCTAGCCTATGACATTTATAATTTAATTCTAATTAGTTGGATGTATCATACAAATCATATCTTCAGTACAAATTGATTCAATATATTATCAAATATTATATTCCATACCCGGACATTGTGATTCCGACCAACTGATACCCTTGATGCCAACATCAGCAGATGGATTATGTCCCTTCTGTGTCTGCAGCTCCAGTCTCCGCAGTGTCTGGTTGTCACTGGCGATATCAGCACAGTAGAACTGCCAGTTGTCTACATGGAAAATGTTCCTGATGTTGTCTTCGTGTGAGCCGAAACTGACACTAATCCAGGCCGGATCATCGCTGCGGAACCTGTACATGAACTGGAGAGACTGACCAGAACTGTTGGAGGTAAGGTACACAGTAGCGTTGTCTTCTGGCCAGCCGTTGGTGGCATCAGCAAACAGAATCAATTCTGGGTACAAGAGGAAGAAACTTAAGTTATTATCACTTTAAGCTAATTACCTACAGTGGACCTAAAGAGGACCTAAAAGGAACATGACCTCAATGTAGCCACTCTTTAATGGAACGTCATATAATATGTAAAGCTACTTAAATATAATCAAATTTGCCTTTTTTGTAATACTTCTATATAGGTAAGTCATCAATTCTGTATAATTATTCCTGTGGTATATAATATACAAATTATTTTAAAATAATCGCCTAGATTTGTCTTCAATTATCCATCATCATAAACAAATTATGGATGTATAACACGTTACCATATACAGTGTAGTTGTTCCACGAGGGGGTGAGGAACACGCGACCTCCCCTGTATGGTAATTGGCAGGTAGAAATGTCCGCACAACTGTTAATTTCTAACGCTAATGAATTATAAAGATTACGTATAGTACTTATTTTTCCCGTTGTATTCTCGGGTATATAATTTCGTAAAAACAAACTTTAATAAGGCAACCTATACATTAATGCCACACCAAAATTGACTTACCGTCGTCAGAAAAGCCAACGAACTGCCAACGGTAATCCGTTTGAAGAGGACAGACGTCAGAGTCAAGGTATTGTATACCACACGTGTAGGGTTTCTCCCAGTCACAAGTGTCAAGGCTCTCTGAAATATGTTGATCAGCACACAGTTTATACAACACATTGATTCAGTGCAACAATTCATGAATTGACTAATAATTGATTTCTGATGGTTAATAGTATTTGTTATAATGCTGTGATATGTTTACGATTGTTTATAAACTTTGTTAATTAATTTACTAGAACGATTAAATAAGACTTTGTTTATATGTGTAATCCTCAGTAAATTAATTAAGAGGCCATGTGATCGTGTTCTGTTCCCCTGGTAATTACAATGACAAAGATAAAATACTACATTTCAAAAATGTAGAAGAATGTAAAAAAAAAGCTTTTATTAACAATTTTCTTAACTCATGCCATTCATCATACCTATGGAGGCAAATTATTTCAAGACCTAGCTTTTAGATACCTTTGTTCCTTTCATTCAATGATACTATTATGATGATTCAAATGATTTATTTCTCCCGATAGGATTCACCCATCCCTGCATTCAAGGGTCAGAGTCACAAATTATACAAAGTCAATTCCCCTCGATTCTAATGAATTCTGAAAGGGTTGTATTTGACCTCTAGTTCCATCTAACCGGTTGCTTTCCTCATGTATCAGCGGAATAAAAGACAAGATTTTTCCAATTACCCTAATGACATTTCTGACGAGTTTTGGTGCAAATTTATCAAGTACTTTTTGAATAGTAGCAATTATGATAATTTCCTCTGTTTCTGCTACTATCCCCTGCGTATCCTGTCAACAATGGGGTCAGAATCGCCATTGATACACAATCTAAACCCCTTCATCTTCGGATGTTTCTGACCAAATTTGACTACAGCCAACAAGGTATTTGATGGCTCTTAGCAATCTAAAGACATCCCCTCTATTTCCCCAATTAACCACGCTTCTGGGGCCAAAGTCAATATCCTAGGCCATCAGTTTTTAGTAGTGAAATAAAACTATTTCCCTTCAACCCCGGTAGGTTTTTTATGACTATAAGCAATGTTAATGAATATGCTCTATTTCCTCTGTTGGGGAGGAGAGTTCAGAGGGGAGTTACCATAATGCCCGATGATGACAATTTTTTATGCGTACTTTATGACTAGTAGCGTATTGCTTTATGACTAGTAGCGTATTGCTTGTAGACGGACGTCGAAAGCCACGGTATCGCATATTAGTTCACCTTCGACATTCGGACCAGCTGAGCTAAAAAATCAAATAGTTTATTTTCCATATAACTAACCAAACAAATCATGAATGTATCAATAAAATCTTCAGATATTTGTAAATTGACAGAAAGACAAATTTTACTTTTTATCAATTTGTGAACACATATTCTAAACTGATTATTACACACGTCAATGAAATATACTAACTCTGACAACTTTCTGCCGCCATATAAACGTCGTCTAAATATACATAGGCATCCATATCTTGATCATTGTCCACCCCTACATGCATAAACACGACGCTTCCATTTTGTCCATGAACGTCAGTAAGATCTACACAGTACCCTCTCCAAGTACTGGTCTCATCCGACCCTTCCAACACCAGTAATGGGACTACAGACGAATTGGTTGGGTCCATGTTATACATCATGAGGTCGTCCATCATTGTCTGATTCTCAGCCATTATACCCCAAGGTTTGAAGCCCACAATCAGACGGGAGTGACCTCCCTTGATCAGCCGGAATTCAACACTTGAGACAAAGGAAGTGTCTATTGGAGACGTAAGAAGCCAGGCGGCGTGACCATCATAATCATTCCCAGTTTTATCGAATTGTTGACTCCTGTACACCCCACCTAATCACAGAAATAAATTTTGATTAACATTATCCTATATAAGTTGTTTTATATGTATTTATTTCCTATATAAAATCAAATATACGTATCTGTCGTCATCGTTAGAGAAGTTCTCTCTATCCGAGAGGTATATTGCGTCTAGTAATGAACAACATCAATCACAATTTATAGTAAACTTCAATTGCGACAAGATCAATTAAGCCATTTTTTGTTTTAGAGAATTCTGATTTTGGTGGAACTCTATGTCGTCTTGATAACAGCAAAGGCCATACATCATGTGCTAGGTTCAGGAGTTTCAGGGTACTCGGATCGAAAAAATGGTCAGCAATTGCCCAACTCTTTGACACAAATGGTGATATGTCGAGACACCTTAATCACTACGACACCGCATCAGGAATAACATTATTAATGGTTTCCGTGAACCGGAAGTCTATTGTAAAGTTTAATTACTGATGATTACCTGTAGGAGACATTGTAGTGTGGTCCAGTGGGAAAGATGTCTCTCTCGATAAATCAACCTTTCCCCAGGCCATGGAAGGCATCTGATGATCATAAACTGACAGGTAATGGCAGTCTCCAGGCTCGTTGAAGGTACAACTGCCAGCCACTGTGAAACAAAGTAGGTCATGCAAAACTAATAAAACATACACAAAGCTATATATGTGGATATGGTTAGCAGAATTTCCTTTTTTTCCATATTTGTTTCCTTACTTTTAAGTTCAATCTTGATTTTTGTTCTAAAGTAGAGAAAACGAGTTTTATAAACTTAAGCATGGAGAAGTTTATATAGTAAAGAACTAGTACCTGGACAACTGCCTGGTTGAACCCCAACATTCTTGACGGCTATATGACTATTGGTGTCAGATCCCTGGGTAGCTGTCAGCACCACAGTAGCTGTCACATCAGCCGGCAGATCCATGCACTTGTGTAGCCATCGGTTCTCCAGGCTTGTAACTATATGCTGCGACTGCGAGCCGTTGGTCATGACCGATAAAACACTATCACCAGCGGTATGAACCAAGAATTCCAGTCGACTAGTACTTCCGGTTACGAAGGCTGGGGACATCAGCGTGGCCGAATGGCCAGCCGCAGCGTCACTACCGCTTACGTCATAGTACACCATGTATGATCCATCTGTTGTAGTGGAAAGTTACAAATCATGGCATCATTTGGTACATTACAATATATCATCAGTACATTGGACGCTTTAACATGCTCCACCGCCGACAGATCATAAACGATACTCATTGTTTTAACAATAATTGGTGGTTAATCATGTATATAAATGTCTAAAACAAATAATAATAAAAGATAACTTATTTTACTATTGGTGCATAAGCAATCAGCCATATTAGACATAGCGTAACAAAATTGTATTGGGAAACAATTATTTATTGTTAATTTTTTTATCTTGAAGTAGAATTAGATGCTCAAACTTTCCAATGGTGGTTATGGTGTAAAGTAAGTAACCTTTGTAACTGAAGAAAAATACTAATTTGTTTGTTTATGTTTTGAGAGAGAATAAACAGCACGCGGTGGAGCATCTTACAATGGATGTTTTTTCCGAATGAGTATGTTCGGTAGCTCAACAACATTTTGTCACAGTTTTTTCAAAATGTTTCTTAAAATATATGTGCAAAAATAAAGAGCATTTTACATTAAAATATCAATATAATTAGGATTACTGCAAACTTCAATTTGTATGTATAACTATCTTCCAAGAAAGATAGATAAAACTGATATCTAAAACTTTATGTAGATCAACATAGTAAATATGTTCGATGGATAACAATTGTATCTTAACATTACGTACATTCGTTGGATGGCAGCTGGACGTCTGGTCTCACACTGCCAAGTGCCTGACTATGTAGCCAGTCCAGGGTTCCTGAGCTGACTTGGGATGTATACCCACACATGTCATTAGAGGTTCCGTCCCCAAACCTACACGGGGCCAATGTATCCGGGGGCCAGGTAGGGGGGTCCACAGGGAGCAGGGAACACGTTGATTCCTCGCTTGCTAATAAAGCAAAAACGCATGTGGCTATTACTAGTGATGTACTTTTTATTGTAAGTGGTATCAACCTAAAACTTTAAAAATTCTGTTCAAACTAAAAAGAAGATATATTATTATGCCCCATTAAAGAAAAATACTGCAGGCCTGACATCGGTACATGGAGACAATTATTAGCATATCCTTTTTAGCCTATACATTTACTTACAACAAGCCCCATCTACTATGTATACTTCGTCTAATGCAACATCTCCATTGACAATGTACGGCCGTGGGTTCATCACTTCAAAATAAACCTAGAAAACATAGAAAAAATATAAATTACTTTTTACAAGTGTATCTCATCTCAAATTTAACCTTTATAGCATTCATCTAAAATCCTAGAATATATCATAAACTATAAAAAGAAGCCCAAGGGCCTTAACGGTCATCTGAGCAACAGTTGTACAGAAAATTAATTGGTGTCATAGTGGCCACATTCGATTTGGGATTAACCTGAAATATAACAATTAATTTCAGGCAAGTTTCAGTCAATCGCACGGGCAGAACTTCAGAAGAAGTTAAGAATGTATTTTCAAGATGGCGGCTGTGGCAGCCATCTAGGATTTTGGATCAACTAAAAAAATAACAACACTTCGTCGGGACAATGTCAGGATAATTTCTGTTTGAACTTGAAAAAAAGTTTGAAATGCGCATGGCGAACAACGACGGACGAAACATGATGACTATAGGTCATCTTAACCTTTCGGGTCATATGACCTAAACAGAGACCATTCAAATATGAAAAGATCATTACACCATTTTTTTTTCAATCGTAATCACACATCAGAATTTTTTGGCATGATAAAATAACTGGTTATATCAGTTAAAAACTGTTCAGTACGTTATACACAAGCAGGCCGCACCAGGCATAAATCAGGAAACTGTGAGGTTACAAACAATTAGATAATTTTAATTGGCTGATTGAAATCTGAAATAGAACTGTCGTTGAGTGGATGACTATTATCTCCGCTGCACAAATTTAGTAATAACTCCATTGAAAGGGGACAGTACAGGATATAGTTTACTCATTTCCCCTTAATATCATTTTTATTTATACCAATCTTATCAACATATCTCTTGTAGTTTAAATGTCCAGATTTTTCTCAGGTTCCTCAAGTACTTCCAACAGTGTCATCAAACTGGATCGATGTAAAATAAGTATATCGTTTAAAGATAAAACCTTATTAAAGTTCTAGGAGTATTGTCTCTCCAGAGGGAAGTTTACCTGGAAGTTTGAGGTGTGGTTAAGGGTGACCTGCCGGAAGTGCCATGTCGGACCTTGGTCACCGGTCAATGTTAAGATATCCCGACCAAACGAATCAAACACGAGGAATTTCCCAACATCTCCACCGTACATATAGTAATAGAAGGACAGACAGACGGCTGATCCTGAAATATTCGAAAAACGATAAATTTCACCAGAAATTCATTTATAGCCATTTGTTTTAACGTTTCATGTGATACATACATAATTAAGTGTGGATTTTGTGTGTGAATTTGATGAAGATAACTTACTCTTGTGATCTACTTCCTTTTGACAATCTTACTTCTTTGATCTATTTCCTGCTGACAATCTTACCCCTTTTATCTATTTCCTGTTGACGATCTTACCCCTGTGATCTGCTTCCTGTTGACAATCTCATCCCTGTGATCTATTTCCTGTTCTTTATCTTACCCCTGTGATCTATTTCCTGTTGACAATCTTACACCTGTTATCTACTTCCTGTTGACAATCTTACCCCTGTGATCTACTTCCTGTTGACAATCTCTCCCCTGTGACATATTTCCTGTTGACAATCTTACACCTGTTATCTTTTACCTGTTTACAAGCTTACACTTGTTATCTACTTCCTGTTGACAATCTCTCTCTGTGACCTATTTTCTGTTGACATCTCTCCCTGTGACCTATTTCCTGTTGACAATCTTACACCTGTTATCTTTTACATGTTGACAAGCTTACACCTGTTATCTTCTTCCTGTTGACAAGCTTACCCCTGTGATCTACTTCCTGTTGACAATCGTATCCCTGTGATCTATTTCCTGTTGACAATCTTAACCCTGTTATCTACATTTTGTTGACAATCTTACCCATGTGGTCTACTTCCTGTTGACAATCTTACCCCTGTTATCTACTTCCTGTTGACAATCTTACCCCTGTGATCTACTTCCTGATGACAATCTTACCCCTGTGATCTACTTCCTGTTGACAATCTCTCCCCTGTGATCTACTTCCTGTTGACAATCTCTCCCCTTTGATCTATTTCCTGTTGACAATCTTACCCCTGTGATCTACTTCCTGTTGACAATCTTACCCCTGTGATCTACTTCCTGTTGACAATCTCTCCCCTTTGATCTATTTCCTGTTGACAATCTTACCCATGTTATCTACTTTATGTTGACAATCTTACCCCTGTGATCTATTTCTTGTTGAAAATCTTACTCCTGTTACCAACTGCCTGTTGACAACCTTACCCCTATAATCTACTTCCTGTTGACAATCTTACCCCTATGATCTACTTTCTGTTGACAATCTTACCCCTATAATCTACTTCCTATTGACAATTTTACCCCCTGTGATCACGGGTGTCTGTAATACAGCAGGCTGGTTGTAGAGATTCCTGTCCGAGTTGTACAGCATGTATCTGTTGCCTCCGATGGCGAAATGCGGTCCGGTGTTTACGTCAGTGTGGTCGGTAGCCTACAGAGGTCGAACAACAATGCAATAATGAATATTCACTGGTCACACGGTAAACCTAGGTAATTTAGTTATTTGATTAAAACAAACTTTGTAAGAAATGTTATTTAAATTTAACATAAGCCTTTTGATCAATGACATTCATATATGGTTGATTGGTTCAATGCAAGACTTTCTATATTTGATACAACTTATATTTCAAATTTACAGTGGGATTTAGTAGATATATAATATATTTCTGTTCGGGCACTACTAGATTTACGCTCAATTTCGCGCCACTAGTGCATGCTTCCCCCAGGCACTATTGCAATCCAGTATTTTGTCATGTGGTGTACTAACAGTATGTTTCAGTGGTATACTGTCATTCAAGGTACTAACTTTACTCCTGCATTACTCTGAAAAACGGAGGGGCTAACTCGTGCTTTTAATCTCTTCATTGTATAGTGCTTACTGACACCAAATATCCTTGAAATATCCCCAGTATGTTTGGAGTAGTCGGTCGTTGTGTCTACCGACAGACAATCGGAATCTAGTATAATAAAACACGGTCATAACAAACCTTTGGGGACCACCAAATTCACTTCGTTATAAGCACAGTTCGTTATACATATATTCTAAATATCTTATAGGAACCTTGAGAGTATGAAAGGGACATCGCTATAACCATGAATTTGTTGTAAATGTGATCGTTATAAACGTGTTATACATCTAGTATATTTTTTATTTTTTATCCAAAGGAATTAATGAACTTGAACTTGATGAAATACTTACTGAAACAGGATACCAGTGGTCAGATCCTGTGACTGTCATTGGGCATTGGTCTCCCATCTCATAAGTACACTTCAGGACGGGATCAGATCGCCCATCTGTTTACACGAGAAAGAGGATCCCATAAGTTACAAAGGGAGACAATTTCAGGAGGAGGACGTTTTTAAAACCAGGAACGATGAATTGCAAAGGGAGATAATTTCAGGAGGAGGACGTTTTTTAACCAAGAACGATGAATTGCAAAGGGAGACAATTTCAGGAGGAGGACGTTTTGTAACCAGGAACGATGAATTGCAAAGGGAGATCATTTCAGGAGGAGGACGTTTTTAAAACCAGGAACGATAAATTGCAAAGGGAGATCATTTCAGAAGGAGGACGTTTTTAACCAAGAACGGTACATTGCAAAGGGAAATGATTTCAGGGAAGTTTGTATAACTAAAGTAAATAAGTTACCAATTACGGAAGATAATTTTAGGAGGAAAATGTTTAATTATTTATGATACAAACGTTACCAAGGGGGGATCATTTTATGAGTATACATGCGTAAATAAGAAACGTAATTGACAAAGAAACAAAGGGTTTATGAATGATGTATACCTGCATTTTAAGGTGTTTTTTATATGCATCTCAAGTAAATTGCTTTGAATGAATGATTTTAATTTTGAAAATCTCAAAAAGTTAAAAAAGCAAGCTATTGAGCGTCTAATCTTACATATACATCAACATGTTCCCTTCGTACAATATGAGTTATTCTTTTTCTATCAAATGGATATGTTGGTATATATTTTTTATTGTCAAAGGAAGCAATGGAACCTGTTCGTGATTTGCTAGATTATCATTCATTTATTTTCTGTACACGCACGTCTGAGGTAGATCCGTCCCAGGAATAGAAATCATAAATAAACTATTTAAGGAAATAAATGCTTCAAGAAGAAATGCTTCCTTATTCTGCATCGTTACATTTGGTGAAAATTATTGGTGCAATGAAGTAAAAACGATGATTGAATTATCTCCCTTTATTTTATAAATTCATGGAATATCAATATCGTTAATCTGTAACAGAAAATAACAATATAAGGTTGATAGAGTTATCTAATAAGTTGTTATCTAAAAGTAATAAAATATTTTTTTTTATAATTTCAAACGGCAAAATATTCGAGAAAGAGTTATTAAGGATTTCGCTCTGGTGAGGTTTCAGTCACATTACAGGCTCGTTTTGCGAGTTTTAAAAATATGTTGTCTCTATTCATAGAAGTTGTCATATTAAGAATTTGTCAAAAACAAATCCTTCAGATATTTGCAGATGTTTTGATTCAAGAATTATACGAAATGGCCTATTTGGCTGAAAATGTTTCACTCTCTTTTACTAAATTTAAATCCTCCGCTATATCAAGCTCATGTTTGCAGTAATATTTTTCAAGGTTTACTGGGATGAAAATATCTATATAAATAAAAATATTATAAATCACCTTTTAGTTTTTGGATTTTTACATTTTAATGTAGTTTATGTAATTTAAATATTTAGCAAGACATGCTGAAAACAGCAACTTTTGTAACTGGACAAAAACAAACACACTGACGCCCAATGTTTCTTCCGGGTTAACAAACAGTAATATCGTATTCATTTTGAATTGCAAAACGTTTTGAAAAATATTAATCATCATTTTCTGAATAACGTCGAATCTGCAAAAAAATGTAGAAACGGAGGTTTTATCATCTCCAAAATTATAGGGTCTTAGGTAACTTGTTTTATCTATTATGAGAATGTTCATATATATACTTATCAGATATCCAATTTGAAAAAAAATAGTGCTTTAATTTATCGTGTGTATGATCTGCATCAAACAGATTCAGGATTAACATTAAATGAAGCACACTACCATGCTATTTCATTCCAGTATCAACTTTACTTCTATTACCAAAATTTTAATTTGTTATAATCCATGCGTCTATATGAATAAATCATGAGTTGTCTCCCTTTCAATAAAATTATATGCTTATTAACAATTTCTTTAAATGTTTTCTATTTTCCTTTTCTGCTTTTTGTTAATTTTCAAACCACATCATTGGTAACATATGAACAAGGAAAAATATATAATAGAAACTATTTGTGTTAAAGTAACATATATTAAGTTATCTGAAATAGTGTATTACCTAATATTCTTGCATCTTCTTGAAATTATACGTACATAATAACTAGAATACAATAAGAATAATGTAATGGCTAACTTTACCACATATGACTGTTGCAACTCGAGTCAGTTCGCTGTCTGGATTACAGTCCGGAGTGATTCCCCAGCCGTGGTGTCTACAGTCCGATAGCGAGGTTTCATCCCCATCACATGTCACTCCTGCAAGCCAAACCTGTGTGTTTCCTTCCATCATCATGTCTACGCCAGGTGCAGCGTTCCCTGAGCTGTCAACCAAAATTTAAACCATACTATTAAGTCTTATAGCTAGCCCAATGTTCCCTGAACTGTCAACATAAATTTAAACCATATTCTTAAGTCTATAGCTAACAGAGCGTCCCTTAGCTACCAACAGAAATTTCAAACATACTCTCAAGTCTATAGCTAGCACAGCGTTCCCTGAAATGTAAACAGAAATTTAAACTATATTGTTCAGTCTATAGTTAGCACAGCGTTCCCTGAACTGTAAAAAATTAAACTGTATTCATAAGGTTGTAGCTAGCACAGCGTTCCATGAACTGTAAACAGAAATTTAAACCATATTCTTCGGTCTATAGCTAACACAGCTTTCCCGAACTGTCAACAGAAATCAAAGCCATTTTCTGATATCTGTGTATAGATAGCAAAGCGTTCCTGAAACTGTGAACAGAACATCTATAGCAGCGACTGCGTTATAGAATTTTAATTGGTTATCAAAATAAAAGATGACTACCTGTCAGCTATATTTCGTTGATCTGAAGATGAAATTTGAGAAAAAATGTCCCTTCATAATACCATAACATGATTTTATCTGCTATTTTTTTCTGGGTTGTTCCTAAATATTCCTGATACATCTAGGAAAATATTACAAAGGAAATTTATGAATCATCACTTTAGTACTCTCTGAGGAATATACCAATGATAAACATTGATTATCGAAATCCAAGATAACCACCTCACGGACATATTTCATTGCCAGAGATAGTGATTGTTTACAGACGGTCAGACAGATGGACAGACAGACACCATACCACAAACAAAAGGCGATTTGAATTGCCGAATACCATTGTTAAACTGCAGGTATAATTATAATTCTTGACCACATTTTACCTTAGGCCCAGCATGTCGCACACCACAGTGGCCTCTTTAGGACTCCAGTCCATGGATGCACATACACTTCCCCACACACCCTTGTTTCTGACCTCTACTCGTCCTTGGAAACAGGAAGGCCCTCCTACTAATCTGACGTCTGACCCTAACAATGACAAGTTTGCAAACAAAATTTCCTTCATTCCCCGATGAAATTAGAAAGTACTGACATTACTGATAATAGACTATTTGAACAAATAATATACATTTGCACGTTCAATTCCATTCCAAATTATTAGTATACGAAAATGAATACGCAACATGAATATTTCTTTTGTGAAGTCTCGAAAATATCGGGATTTCGTGCCATTTTCGGATCTTTTTAAGCTGGAGTAGATTCATTTTTGTTCCAATTATGTTTGCTCTAGACTTCACCAAATCGCATCTAAAACTACACATAAAGCATAAACCCGTTGGTTTCCGCGGCGATATAATTTTCACATATAGAGGCATTTCACAGTGATTTAATGTTATGATATACATACTTCTATAGATTACACTTAATAGTACTTAAAATTTTCGCGCCGTTTTCACGATTTTATGTAGCTCGCGAAATACGAAACAAAGGTTTATAGGCCTAGCGCTATTACTATGGAAACAGATAATTATTGACGTACCTGTTAAGGATGGCTGGTCAGGGTACATTTCTGTAAATAGAATGTGGACACTCACATAACAACACACAGATATAAAGTAGCGTAGTAAGAATTGACCTCATATTTAGAATAGCGTACCATCAATGTAAAAATAAAAATAATAAGCAAAGAAGAAGGTGAACAGTGACACTTCATGCACATCGGGCAAATGGACCAACGTTTGGCAAAATTTCAAACAGTGTTGTTGGATCGCTTCGTATTAAAACTGTATTTAAAACAGTTGACAACACTTGGATATGGCTGCTACATTCTTAATTAAAGTTACATGTATATATGTGCCGTGATGTTCATGCATACGAATCAAGGAGAGATTTTACTATGCTATTCAAATGAAAGATCAAAATGAATTTTGGCAGTACTGTCAAAAGTTCTTTATTTACTTCTACAGTGCAGTGAAATGAATACGCATGTTCAAACCAAGAGGAAAATTCTGATTTTTACAGTGATATAAGTAATTATAAAGTGCCCTCTTCAGTTATGTTTTCACCTAAAAATACCAAAAATAAGTATTTTTACAGTGCAGAAGATTTTGTGTTATTGCAAACGTTCATTTCACAGGTTATTTACCAATACTAATGGTTTCATGGGAAAAAAACAACATGTAAAAATTACAACATAACACATATAATTTTGATTAAAGCACATGCCCAAGTACATATAATATGATGACATTACACATACGCTAGCTATCAAACAGGGTAATTTACAGTGGTTTTTGAATCTGGTTCAAGACACTACATTCGTATGGAAATCTGATCATTCATAGGAGAGTAATGAAGACATTATCAACAAAACATCAACCATATGCATGTATCTAATGATAAAGACACATATATGGAGGCAACCGATGTATGCGGCCATCAACTAACTACTACACCATAAAACTAACTGATAATTCAATAACTATTACCTAACCAGTAATGTTAGGGTATGTGATAAAAACAAACCGAATAACTTTATAAATCTCTTTAAAAGTCAAACGTGTATCTGTGTAAAGTATATTTTATGCAATTTTCACTCTAACAAACTGTTGGAAAATAGAAATATGCATGGATATGAATGGATATCTATGGTTGTTAATATATATAAATAACCGAACATACCATTGGGAAAGGGTGAAATGTTTATTAAAATAAAATGTATTTTCATAGAATCGCCACTGATCAACGGCATACTTTAACTTTCAGGAAATATCGGAAACCGGAGTCGCATCACGTGACCGACATAGGACGTACCCGTCAGATCGGATTAGATCGAAACGGCTCGAACCTTTCCGATCTATTTTAAAGGTTTACTCAATAAAAGAAAACATGTGCACATATACATTAGTGACTTTACAATTACAAATACAACTATAAAAGATAATAATGAATAATTGTAGACCACAATTTGTCTTTTTGAGCTGTCCGTATGAATTCCTTTCACTACGTTGTACATGAAAATATAATGATTGTTTGGCAGTACTGTAAATTAAAACCTGTTCATTGTAAGTATTGTAATTCTCAAAATGGTGGTTATTCGTGGTGGCTAATAAATTAAAACTCTTCTTAATTCATGAGTATGAAAATTACTTTGTATAACTTTGAAGTCAAACTTGAAAAAGTTTCAATGTTTCAATTCAATAAGATGTGTTTGACGTTGTCAAAAGTGGACTTCAACATACATTCTCGAAATGTTGTGTTTTTAAACCCTGTCCCAACCTTTTTTTTAAACAATACCTTTATCCATCCAAACAGTATCAATTAGTCAAAATTGACGGTTGCTACCGGAAAACAAATCACTTAATCTCAATACACTATCATTTATAGTGAGATAAACCATTAATAAGTCATCAAATGATGACTTTTTACCTTCTTGTAACATATACTGTGACTTATAACTTTCATTCGTTGACCTTTGATCTGCAGTCTGGTGTATCTAATATCCTTTGGCATGTAGGTACTTTATGGTGTCTTATCCTGTGACCTTTGACCTACCTTTTTAGTTTTGGAGTCATATCCTGTGACCTTCTTTCTGGAATTATACCTTTTAAAAATTTACGTACGGGTTTCGAGTAGGTATATTATATATAATTAACCTACTTACTGCTATGACATTATGTGACTTTTGACCTACCTTCTGCAGTCACAATCTCATATGTTGCTAAGGTGACAACAAAAGTATGATTTCGACCAACGATTGGTAGTGGCGTTCCAGGTGTCAGAGCAGCGACGACGAGAGTGACGATAGGTGAAACTGACGTGTTGCTGCTGAGTTTCACTCCAATGCGGTAGCTCACTGTGGTCGTATTTGTAGTTTCTCTACGCCTTCTGCCTTTATTGGCTGCCGGAATATACAGAAAAGTATACAAAAACTATCAATACAGAAATTGGATTGGTCAGTCTGTGACCTTTAAACCCCATGTTTTTCACCAATTCAACATAAATAATTATACACCCGTACATGTAATTTAGGAATGTCTCATCACTATATCTAACTTTCAACGTGTCATCAGTAAACATCTCACAGAGAAACATTCAAAATAAAGACCATGTGAACCACTATACACAGCAATTCATCAAAGCTTTCAGAATTTGTTTAGATGTAATACATTGTTACTTATATGAATAAAATGGTGTTTTGTTTGGAAACAAAATGTATGTGATCAGTAGCACTGAAATTACTTCATGTCTATTGGTACAAAAACAGATGAATTCATTAATTAGTTCAGAATTTTACAAAATATCAATACGGATTATTTTTTCCGGTCATTTTCTCTTTCTCTGGTAAAATTGTCCAAATACACATTTACAAGTATATGAATCTATAAGTACTAAATCTAATGCTATTACAAAATCATGGCCAGTTTCAGGAGAGCAGCAGCTAGATTGATAATGACGAGATTTAAATACTAATAAAACATGTTAATTTTTCATTTGTTAATGAAAGAGTGTTTGATTTATTTCATGTGAAGGGAATAGACGGGTAAAGAAAACCAGTTTAAATGCGCTAATTGGCATCGAAAAGTCTTTACATATCAAAACTACAGTCAAGTTCTGCTTATGTTGTCCAGTTTTGACCAATGGATTTATGGAAAAGCCCAGTGTAGATTTAGAACAGTTCTACAAATCAATACACCAAACTCCTTGAAAGCGATGCTGCGTGGAAATGTGAACCTAGCCAGGCGGAAGGACGTTTTAGGATTCCTATGATACAAATTAATTTCTTTGAATGGAGAGCGATTTTGATGGGAAATATTATTTTTCTATTTCATAAGAAATGATATTGGATATATTTACACTATTTTACTGACTTTAGCCTTCCGTTGCCCGACTATTGACCTTAACATTCAAATATGAGAGCTCATAGACAAGTGATTTGTCGGATACACCAGGATACCCCTCCACATGACACATGAATGTCCCTCCCCAATCCTATGTAATGGAATGCTACAGAAAGGTACGGAATTAAGAGCAAAAGACAGTGTACATACCTGATTGTGCGATGAGGAAATTGAATTCCCCAATTATTGGGAAAGGCCATGATTCTGATAAGATTCCCTGCAGTGTTGAACTGGCATCTTCATATTCCAAAGTAAAGTCTTCGTCTGTCGTCTCTATATCACCGTCTAGCCACATTATACCGATCTGATCTAAGTCGTCTGAAATACAACAATTACATGTAACTTCGTGTCTCGACTATCCTAATTTGCATAATCTTAAAAATGCAAAGTTATCTGCCCTTACAGATAGGTATCAAGTATACATATGATGTTTTGATCGTTCCGGCATACTTTTCAGAGATAATGACGTCACAATGGATACCTACCCGCAAAGGAGGTTACTCTGTAATGTGTAAAGACAAAATTAATGTTGACAAGACAAAAAGGACAAATATTTCTTCATAAGCTTGATCCAATTTATATAACAGTAGTAGAGCTTTTCTCACTATACTCAGATTAAGTTGGATTTTGTCAAAAAGTAGACTTTCACACAATTCCTCAAAATCCACCAAAATGCTGATTTGTTTTTATCATTCAAAAAGTAATAAAATCAGCTATTGGATTTTGTTCACCTGTGCTGCTTGTGTTCTGAATTGAGAAGTATCTTGACAACACATGGAATTGATTAACACAAATTCTCAAATACCACTTCAAACCTTTAGTCTATGTGCTCTGATTTATTTTCCAACTAGATGTGATTAACATTGTCAGAAGTGGACTTTAACGCAAACGATCAAATTTCTAAGTAACCAAAACTAGGCACTACATGTTTGTATTCTCGTTTTCTGACCTAGTGACATAGCGCCTCATACCACTTCAGTCAGATGTGTCATGAACGTAAACGCAAATGTTGACATCGCTGATAACGACGCTGCAATCCCCGCAGAGAACGAGAATCAATTATTTAGCAGAGAATTATTATCAAGTTGTATGAAGGACACAGAGGACCTGAATACCTGGTATACATTTGTATAAGTAATACACCAATTAACCACCCCTCTATTAAAACGATCCACTGTGTTCGTTTGTTATGTAACAACCATGAGCCATATCTATAATATTTTCATCGTTGATGATAGATAACAGCTTTTGGCTATTTGAAATATGGCCAACAGAGAACTACAAAATGTACGTAATCTTAAATGTTATCTTTTTTGACTGAAGATATCCATCGATTTCTATTAATATTATTTTGATAACGCCAAGATTTGAGATTTGATATTGAGACGGTGACATTCTATACGGATTTGTGTTTAAAAAATTTCATTATAATAATGATTGATATATTTAAATAAATGAAACTGAATGTTTTGTAAAACAATGGTTGTATAATGTACAGTTTTCATCATAGGTGGGGGTTGTATACTTGCTTGCCTTCCTCACAATGTTTACATAATAGGGAAAACGTATCCTTTTGGAGAGTTATGTACAGAATATATCCCAATATTATACAGAACTGGCGTTTCAGATGACATCTTTATTTGAAAATTCACATTAATACATATGTGTCTACCTTTAACACACGGCCATTCATCAGAACCGCTGGGACAGTTGATGGTTCTATCACAGGCCTGGGATATATCCAGGCATTCAGCATTCAAGCAGGTAATCTGGCCAAAACCGCAGGGTACTGGTGAAATAAGAGTGACAATAAATTATACAGAGTACTGGTGAAATAAGAGTGACAATCAATAACACTGAGTACTGGTGAAAAAAGAGTGACAACTAATACACAGAGTAATGGTTAAATAAGAGTGACAATAAATTACACAGGGTACTGGTTTAATAAGAGTGACAACCAAATACACAGGGTACTGGTTAAATAAGAGTGACACACAGAGTACTGGTTAGATAAGAGTGACAATACATACACAGGGTACTGGTGAAATAAGAGTGACACAGAGTACTGGTGAAATAAGAGTGACAATAAATACACAGGGTACTGGTGAAATAAGAGTGACACAGAGTACTGGTGAAATAAGAGTGACACAGAGTACTGGTGAAATAAGAGTGACAATAAATACTGGTGAGTACTGTAATAAGAGTGACAATAAATACACAGGGTACTGGTTAAATAAGAGTGACAATAAATACACAGGGTACTGGTTAAATAAGAGTGACAATAAATACACAGGGTACTGGTTAAATAAGAGTGACAATAAATACACAGGGTACTGGTTAAATAAGAGTGACAATAAATACACAGGGTACTGGTTAAATAAGAGTGACAATAAATACACAGGGTACTGGTTAAATAAGAGTGACAATAAATACACAGGGTACTGGTTAAATAAGAGTGACAATAAATTACACAGGGTACTGGTTAAGGTAATAAGAGTGACAATAATTACACAGGATACTGGTGAGATAAGAGTGACAATAAATACACAGGGTACTGGTGATATAAGTGAGTAACACAGAGTACTGGTTAAATAAGAGTGACAATAGAAACACAGGTTACTGGTTAAATAAGAGTGACAATAAATTACACAGGGTGCTGGTAAAATAAGAGTGACAATAAATTACACAGGGTACTGGTTAAATAAGAGTGACAATAAATACACAGGGTACTGGTTAAATAAGAGTGACAATAAATACACAGGGTACTGGTGAAATAAGAGTGACAATAAATTACACAGGGTACTGGTGAAATAAGAGTGACAATAAATACACAGGGTACTGGTTAAATAAGAGTGACAATAAATTACACAGGGTACTGGTGAAATAAGAGTGACAATAAATACACAGGGTACTGGTGAAATAAGAGTGACAATAAATACACAGGGTACTGGTTAAATAAGAGTGACAATAAATACACAGGGTACTGGTTAAATAAGAGTGACAATAAATACACAGGGTACTGGTTAAATAAGAGTGACAATAAATACACAGGGTACTGGTTAAATAAGAGTGACAATAAATACACAGGGTACTGGTTAAATAAGAGTGACACAGAGTACTGGTGAAATAAGAGTGACAATAGATACACAGGGTACTGGTGAAATAAGAGTGACAATACATTACACAGGGTGCTGGTGAAATAAGAGTGACACAGAGTACTGGTGAAATTAGAGTGACAATAGATACACAGGGTACTGGTGAAATAAGAGTGACAACCAATTACACAGGGCACTGGTGAAATAAGAGTGACAACCAATTATACAGGGCACTGGTGAAATAAGAGTGACAACCAATTACACAGGGTACTGGTGAAATAAGAGTGACAAAAAATATGGTGAGATAAGAGTGATAACCAATTACACAGGGTACTGGTGAAATAAGAGTGACAAATAACAGGGTACTGGTGAGATAAGAGTGATTATAAATTACAACAGGGTACTGGTGAAATAAGAGTGACAACCAATAACACAGGGTACTGGTGAGATAAGAGTGACAACCAAATACACAGGGTACTGGTGAAATAAGAGTGACAATAAATACAGGGTGGTAAATAAGAGTGACAACCAATTACAAAGGGTACTTGTGAAATAAGAGTGACACTACATACACAGGGTACTGGTGAAATAAGAGTGACAATAAATTAAACAGGGTACTGGTGAAATAAGAGTGACAATAAATACTGGTGAAATAAGAGTAACAACCAATTACACAGAGTACTGGTTAAATAAGAGTGACAGTAAATACACAGGGTACTGGTTAAATAAGAATGACAATAAATACACAGGGTACTGGTTAAATAAGAGTGACAATAAATTACACAGGGTACTGGTGAAATAAGAGTGACAATAAATACACAGGTTACTGGTTAAATAAGAGTGACATCAATACATACACAGGGTACTGGTGAAATAAGAGTGACAATAAATACACAGGTACTGGTATAAAAGTACAACACACAGGTACTGGTTAAATAAGAGTGACAATAAATACACAGGGTACTGGTGAAATAAGAGTGACAATAAATACACAGGGTACTGGTGAAATAAGAGTGACAATAAATACACAGGGTACTGGTGAAATAAGAGTGACAATAAATACACAGGTACTGGTAAATAAGAGTGACAATCAATAACAGAGGGTACTGGTGAAATAAGAGTGACAATAAATTACACAGGGTACTGGTGAAATAAGAGTGACAATAATACACAGGGTACTGGTGAAATAAGAGTGACAATAATACACAGGGTACTGGTGAAATAAGACAATAATACACAGGGTTGGTAAATAAGAGTGAACAGGGTACTGATGAAATAAGAGTGACAATAAATACACAGGGTACTGGTGAAATAAGAGTGACAATAATTACACAGGGTACTGGTTAAATAAGAGTGACAATAAATACACAGGGTACTGGTTAAATAAGAGTGACAATAAATACACAGGGTACTGGTGAAATAAGAGTGATGACAATAATACACAGGGTACTGTGAAATAAGAGTGACAACAATTACACAGGGTACTGGTGAAATAAGAGTGACAATAAATACACAGGGTACTGGTGAAATAAGAGTGATAACCAATTACACAGGGTACTGGTGAAATAAGAGTGACAACAGTACAATAATACAGGGTTTATGGTGAAACAGAGAGTGGTACTGGTGAAATAAGAGTGTGTACAACAGTGTGACTGGTTATACAAGGTGACTATAACGTGAGTTATTTTTGTTACACAGGGTACTGTATTGCCAATAGTTTGAGTGTATTATGAAACACAGTATTGTAATAAGATGACAATAAATTGTGAACACAGGACTGGTGCCTAAATAAGAGTGACAAAAAACAGGGTACTGTGGAACAATAAGAGTGACAATAATTTAACATTTAATATTACACATTGGATGAATACATGGTGAAATAAATACAATCACTGTAACAGGGTTTTGCATGTGATGACAACAGTTAGGTGAAATTGTACAATTTGAGTGTTCTTCACACAATGGTCACACACTTTGATGATAATACAAAGTTTTTTTTGTGTAAATACTTTGTGTGATGACCTGTGTGCAGTTCGGGCGTTAAATTTACACAGTTGACTAAATAAAATTGTGTGTTATAGTTACTTTGTACCTACTTTTGTTGTGTGTGTGATGACCAACAGTTGACAGTTGATGTGTATTATTTTGTACCTACTTTGTGTGGTGTGATGACCAACAGATTGAATGTGTATTATTTTTGTACCTACTTTGTGCGGTGTGATGACCAACAGTTGACGTGTATTATTTTGTACCTACTTTTGTGTTGGTGTGATGACCAACAGTTGACGTGTATTATTTTGTACCTACTTTGTGTGGTGTGATGACCAACAGTTGATGTGTATTATTTTGTACCTACTTTGTGTGGTGTGATGACCAACAGTTGACGTGTATTATTTTGTACCTACTTTGTGTGGTGTGATGACCAACAGTTGATGTGTATTATTTTGTACCTACTTTGTGTGGTGTGATGGCCAACAGTTGATGTGTATTATTATTTGTACCTAACTTTGTGTGGTGTGATGACCAACAGTTGATGTGTATTATTTTGTACCTACTTTGTGTGGTGTGATGACCAACAGTTGACGTGTATTATTTTGTACCTACTTTGTGTGGTGTGATGACCAACAGTTGACGTGTATTATTTTGTACCTACTTTGTGTGGTGTGATGCCAACAGTTGATGTGTATTATTTTGTACCTACTTTGTAGTGATGACCAACGTGTATTATTTTGTACCTACTTTGTGTGGTGTGATGACCAACAGTTGACGTGTATTATTTTGTACCTACTTTGTGTGGTGTGATGGCCAACAGTTGACGTGTATTATTTTGTACCTACTTTGTGTGGTGTGATGACCAACAGTTGACGTGTATTATTTTGTACCTACTTTGTGTGGTGTGATGACCAACAGTTGATGTGTATTATTTTGTACCTACTTTGTGTGGTGTGATGACCAACAGTTGACGTGTATTATTTTTGTACCTACTTTGTGTGGTGTGATGTGTTGATGTGTATTATTTTGTACCTACTTTGTGTGGTGTGATGACCAACAGTTGACGTGTATTATTTTGTACCTACTTTGTGTGGTGTGATGGCCAACAGTTGACGTGTATTATTTTGTACCTACTTTGTGTGGTGTGATGACCAACAGTTGACGTGTATTATTTTGTACCTACTTTGTGTGGTGTGATGACCAACAGTTGATGTGTATTATTTTGTACCTACTTTGTGTGGTGTAATGACCAACAGTTGATGTGTATTATTTTGTACCTACTTTGTGTGGTGTGATGACCAACAGTTGACGTGTGTATTATTTTGTACCTACTTTGTTTGGTGTGATGACCAACAGTTGACGTGTATTATTTTGTACCTACTTTGTGTGGTGTGATGACCAACAGTTGATGTGTATTATTTTGTACCTACTTTGTGTGGGTGTGATGACCAACAGTTGATGTGTATTATTTTGTACCTACTTTGTGTGGTGTGATGACCAAACAGTTGATGTGTATTATTTTGTACCTACTTTGTTGTGTGATGACCAACAGTTGATGTGTATTATTTTGTACCTACTTTGTGTGGTGTGATGACCAACAGTTGACGTGTATTATTTTGTACCTACTTTGTGTGTGGTGTGATGACCAACAGTTGACGTGTATTATTTTGTACCTACTTTGTGTGGTGTGATGCCAACAGTTGATGTGTATTATTTTGTACCTACTGTGTGGTGATGACCAACAGTTGATGTGTATTATTTTGTACCATACTTTGTGTGGTGTGATGCCAACAGTTGATGTGTATTATTTTGTACCTACTTTGTGTGGTGTGATGACCAACAGTTGATGTGTATTATTTTGTACCTACTTTGTGTGGTGTGATGACCAACAGTTGACGTGTATTATTTTGTACCTACTTTGTTTGGTGTGATGACCAACAGTTGGAACGTGTATTATTTTGTACCTACTTTGTGTGGTGTGATGACCAACAGTTGATGTGTATTATTTTGTACCTACTTTGTGTGGTGTGATGACCAACAGTTGACTTTGTGTATTTATTTTGTACCTACTTTGTGTGGTGTGATGACCAACAGTTGATGTGTATTATTTTGTACCTACTTTGTGTGGTGTGATGACCAACAGTTGACGTGTATTATTTTGTACCTACTTTGTGTGGTGTGATGACCAACAGTTGACGTGTATTATTTTGTACCTACTTTGTGTGGTGTGATGACCAACAGTTGATGTGTATTATTTTGTACCTACTTTGTGTGGTGTGATGACCAACAGTTGATGTGTATTATTTTGTACCTACTTTGTGTGGTGTGATGACCAACAGTTGATGTGTATTATTTTGTACCTACTTTGTGTGGTGTGATGACCAACAGTTGATGTGTATTATTTTGTACCCTACTTTGTGTGGTGTAATGACCAACAGTTGACGTGTATTATTTTGTACCTACTTTGTGTGGTGTGATGACCAACAGTTGACGTGTATTATTTTGTACCTACTTTGTGTGGTGTATGACCAACATTGACGTGTATTATTTTGTACCTACTTTGTGTGGTGTGATGACCAACAGTTGATGTGTATTATTTTGTACCTACTTTGTGTGGTGTGATGACCAACAGTTGATGTGTATTATTTTGTACCTACTTTGTGTGGTGTGATGACCAACAGTTGATGTGTATTATTTTGTACCTACTTTGTGTGGTGTGATGACCAACAGTTGATGTGTATTATTTTGTACCTACTTTGTGTGGTGTGATGACCAACAGTTGATGTGTATTATTTTGTACCTACTTTGTGTGGTGTGATGACCAACAGTTGACGTGTATTATTTTGTACCTACTTTGTGTGGTGTGATGACCAACAGTTGATGTGTATTATTTTGTACCTACTTTGTGTTGTGTGATGACCAACAGTTGACGTGTATTATTTTGTACCTACTTTTGTGTGGTGTGATGACCAACAGTTGATGTGTATTATTTTTTACCTACTTTGTGTGGTGTGATGACCAACAGTTGATGTGTATTATTTTGTACCTACTTTGTGTGGTGTGATGACCAACAGTTGATGTGTATTATTTTGTACCTACTTTGTGTGGTGTGATGACCAACAGTTGATGTGTATTATTTTGTACCTACTTTGTGTGGTGTGATGACCAACAGTTGATGTGTATTATTTTGTACCTACTTTGTGTGGTGTGATGACCAACAGTTGATGTGTATTATTTTGTACCTACTTTGTGTGGTGTGTGATGACCAACAGTTGATGTGTATTATTTTGTACCTACTTTGTGTGGTGTGATGACCAACAGTTGATGTGTATTATTTTTGTACCTACTTTGTGTGGTGTGATGACCAACAGTTGACGTGTATTATTTTGTACCTACTTTGTGTGGTGTGATGACCAACAGTTGATGTGTATTATTTTGTACCTACTTTGTGTGGTGTGATGACCAACAGTTGACGTGTATTATTTTGTACCTACTTTGTGTGGTGTGATGACCAACAGTTGACGTGTATTATTTTGTACCTACTTTGTGTGGTGTGATGACCAACAGTTGACGTGTATTATTTTGTACCTACTTTGTGTGGTGTGATGACCAACAGTTGATGTGTATTATTTTGTACCTACTTTGTGTGGTGTGATGACCAACAGTTGATGTGTATTATTTTGTACCTACTTTGTGTGGTGTGATGACCAACAGTTGATGTGTATTATTTTGTACCTACTTTGTGTGGTGTGATGACCAACAGTTGATGTGTATTATTTTGTACCTACTTTGTGTGGTGTGATGACCAACAGTTGATGTGTATTATTTTGTACCTACTTTGTGTGGTGTGATGACCAACAGTTGACGTGTATTATTTTGTACCTACTTTGTGTGGTGTGATGACCAACAGTTGACGTGTATTATTTTGTACCTACTTTGTGTGGTGTGATGACCAACAGTTGACGTGTATTATTTTGTACCTACTTTGTGTGGTGTGATGACCAACAGTTGACGTGTATTATTTTGTACCTACTTTGTGTGGTGTGATGACCAACAGTTGACGTGTATTATTTTGTACCTACTTTGTGTGGTGTGATGACCAACAGTTGATGTGTATTATTTTGTACCTACTTTGTGTGGTGTGATGACCAACAGTTGACGTGTGATGCCAACATTGACGTGTATTATTTTGTACCTACTTTTGTGGTGTGATGACCAACAGTTGACGTGTATTATTTTGTACCTACTTTGTGTGGTGTGATGACCAACAGTTGACGTGTATTATTTTGTACCTACTTTGTGTGGTGTGTGATGACCAACAGTTGACGTGTATTATTTTGTACCTACTTTGTGTGGTGTGATGACCAACAGTTGACGTGTATTATTTTGTACCTACTTTGTGTGGTGTGATGACCAACAGTTGACGTGTATTATTTTGTACCTACTTTGTGTGGTGTGATGACCAACAGTTGACGTGTATTATTTTGTACCTACTTTGTGTGGTGTGATGACCAACAGTTGATGTGTATTATTTTGTACCTACTTTGTGTGGTGTGATGACCAACAGTTGATGTGTATTATTTTGTACCTACTTTGTGTGGTGTGATGACCAACAGTTGATGTGTATTATTTTGTACCTACTTTGTGTGGTGTGATGACCAACAAGTTGACGTGTATTATTTTGTACCTACTTTGTGTGTGGTGTGATGACCAACAGTTGACGTGTATTATTTTGTACCTACTTTGTGTGGTGTGATGACCAACAGTTGAGTGTATTATTTTGTACCTACTTTGTGTGGTGTGATGACCAACAGTTGATGTGTATTATTTTGTACCTACTTTGTGTGGTGTGATGACCAACAGTTGATGTGTATTATTTTGTACCTACTTTGTGTGGTGTGATGACCAACAGTTGATGTGTATTATTTTGTACCTACTTTGTGTGTGTGTGATGACCAACAGTTGATGTGTATTATTTTGTACCTACTTTGTGTGGTGTGATGACCAACAGTTGACGTGTATTATTTTGTACCTACTTTGTGTGGTGTGATGACCAACAGTTGATGTGTATTATTTTGTACCTACTTTGTGTGGTGTGATGACCAACAGTTGACGTGTATTATTTTGTACCTACTTTGTGTGTGTGTGATGACCAACAGTTGACGTGTATTATTTTGTACCTACTTTGTGTGGTGTGATGACCAACAGTTGACGTGTATTATTTTGTACCTACTTTGTGTGGTGTGATGACCAACAGTTGACGTGTATTATTTTGTACCTACTTTGTGTGGTGTGATGACCAACAGTTGACGTGTATTATTTTGTACCTACTGTTGTGATGACAACAGTTGAGTGTATTATTTTGTTACTTTGTGTGGTGTGATGACCAACAGTTGATGTGTATTATTTTGTACCTACTTTGTGTGTGGTGTGATGGCCAACAGTTGACGTGTATTATTTTGTACCTACTTTGTGTGGTGTGATGACCAACAGTTGACGTGTATTATTTTGTACCTACTTTGTGTGGTGTGATGACCAACAGTTGACGTGTATTATTTTGTACCTACTTTGTGTGGTGTGATGACCAACAGTTGACGTGTATTATTTTGTACCTACTTTGTGTGTGTGTGATGACCAACAGTTGATGTGTATTATTTTGTACCTACTTTGTGTGGTGTGATGACCAACAGTTGATGTGTATTATTTTGTACCTACTTTGTGTGGTGTGATGACCAACAGTTGATGTGTATTATTTTGTACCTACTTTGTGTGGTGTGATGACCAACAGTTGACGTGTATTATTTTGTACCTACTTTGTGTGGTGTGATGACCAACAGTTGTGTATTATTTGACCTACTTTGTGTGGTGATATTTGTGTATTATTTGTACCTACTTTGTGTGGTGTGATGACCAACAGTTGACGTGTATTATTTTGTACCTACTTTGTGTGGTGTGATGACCAACAGTTGACGTGTATTATTTTGTACCTACTTTGTGTGGTGTGATGACCAACAGTTGATGTGTATTATTTTGTACCTACTTTGTGTGGTGTGATGACCAACAGTTGACGTGTATTTATTTGTACCTACTTTGTGTGGTGTGATGACCAACAGTTGATGTGTATTATTTTGTACCTACTTTGTGTGGTGTGATGACCAACAGTTGACGTGTATTATTTTGTACCTACTTTGTGTGGTGTGATGACCAACAGTTGACGTGTATTATTTTGTACCTACTTTGTGTGGTGTGATGACCAACAGTTGATGTGTATTATTTTGTACCTACTTTGTGTGGTGTGATGGCCAACAGTTTACGTGTATTATTCTGTACCTACTTTGTGTAGTGTGATGGCCAACCGTTGACATGTATTATTCTGTACCTACTGTGTGTGGTGTGATGACCAACAGTTGATGTGTATTATTTTGTACCTACTTTGTGTGGTGTGATGACCAACAGTTGACGTGTATTATTTTGTACCTACTTTGTGTGGTGTGTGATGACCAACAGTTGATGTGTATTATTTTGTACCTACTTTGTGTGGTGTGATGACCAACAGTTGACGTGTATTATTTTGTACCTACTTTGTGTGGTGTGATGACCAACAGTTGACGTGTATTATTTTGTACCTACTTTGTGTGGTGTGATGACCAACAGTTGATGTGTATTATTTTGTACCTACTTTGTGTGGTGTGATGACCAACAGTTGATGTGTATTATTTTGTACCTACTTTGTGTGGTGTGATGACCAACAGTTGATGTGTATTATTTTGTACCTACTTTGTGTGGTGTGATGACCAACAGTTGACGTGTATTATTTTGTACCTACTTTGTGTGGTGTGATGACCAACAGTTGACGTGTATTATTTTGTACCTACTTTGTGTGGTGTGATGACCAACAGTTGACGTGTATTATTTTGTACCTACTTTGTGTGGTGTGATGACCAACAGTTGACGTGTATTATTTTGTACCTACTTTGTGTGGTGTGATGACCAACAGTTGACGTGTATTATTTTGTACCTACTTTGTGTGGTGTGATGACCAACAGTTGACGTGTATTATTTTGTACCTACTTTGTGTGGTGTGATGACCAACAGTTGATGTGTATTATTTTGTACCTACTTTGTGTGGTGTGATGACCAACAGTTGACGTGTATTATTTTGTACCTACTTTGTTTGGTGTGATGGCCAACAGTTGAAATGTATCATTATATACCTACTTTGTGTGGTGTGATGACCAACAGTTGACGTGTATTATTTTGTACCTACTTTGTGTGTGTGATGACCAACAGTTGACGTGTATTATTTTGTACCTACTTTGTGTGGTGTGATGACCAACAGTTGATGTGTATTATTTTGTACCTACTTTGTGTGGTGTGATGACCAACAGTTGATGTGTATTATTTTGTACCTACTTTGTGTGGTGTGATGACCAACAGTTGATGTGTATTATTTTGTACCTACTTTGTGTGGTGTGATGACCAACAGTTGATGTGTATTATTTTGTACCTACTGTGTGTGGTGTGATGACCAACAGTTGACGTGTATTATTTTGTACCTACTTTGTGTGGTGTGATGACCAACAGTTGATGTGTATTATTTTGTACCTACTTTGTGTGGTGTGATGACCAACAGTTGACGTGTATTATTTTGTACCTACTTTGTGTGGTGTGATGACCAACAGTTGATGTGTATTATTTTGTACCTACTTTGTGTGGTGTGATGACCAACAGTTGACGTGTATTATTTTGTACCTACTGTGTGTGGTGTAATGGCCAACAGTTGACGTGTATTATTTTTACCTACTGTGTGTGGTGTAATGACCAACAGTTGATGTGTGTTATTTTGTACCTACTTTGTGTGGTGTGATGACCAACAGTTGACGTGTATTATTTTGTACCTACTTTGTGTGGTGTGATGACCAACAGTTGATGTGTATTATTTTGTACCTACTTTGTGTGGTGTGATGACCAACAGTTGATGTGTATTATTTTGTACCTACTTTGTGTAGTGTGATGACCAACAGTTGACGTGTATTATTTTTGTACCTACTTTGTGTGGTGTGATGACCAACAGTTGACGTGTATTATTTTGTACCTACTTTGTGTGGTGT